>NC_039359.1:176257615-176557615 GCF_003573695.1 Papaver somniferum | reverse complement strand
AACACCCATACCAACATTGTCCGGTCCTATCAAGATCATCCCAATTGAAATATCACTGTAACCCCTCTGAAAATCCAACAGAATAGTACACAGAAAACTAAAATATGTTCCCGCCATTTTGCAATGTTTAAACGATGAAGAAGGGTGCCCTTATCCAGAGTAGGGGTGACCTTAGCAGGTGATGCCCTGGGGTGTGAATAGTAAAGAAGGTGGCCCTTATCGAAAGAGGTGCCGCTTAGTAATTGAGTACCCCTTATCCAAACGTGAGAGTCCAAATAACACATGTCCTCCGGGTGCTTTAGACAGCTTTTCGAGCCGATTTTTCCAAAAATGTTTATTTCCAAAAATACCTACAAACACAAAAAACACCGTAATAAGTATAAAATCGAGTACCAAGAATACAGAAAATTGAGGACAACTTAGACACATAAATGTGCCTATCAGCCAATCACCCAAACAAAGTAATGCTTCAACAAGGTTTGGAGCTAATGAACTCCTATGAGATGTGAGAACCCTACCATCAATACTAAACATTGATTCTAATGCTACACTTGTCACTGGAACATACAATACATCTCTTGCAATCCTTGAGAGAGTTGGGTACTTAGGAGCATGATTCTTCCACCAACTTATGATATCAAACCTCATTTCTTCAGTGGCTGTGCCTTTATGAAGAACTGGTTCTGCTAAGTATATCTCCAATTCTGACTTCTCAACCTCAAACATATTGTTTTCCATAATAAAATCATCATATCCAAATTCATATGATGTTGTTGTACCTGCAGAGATCTCAATTCCAGCTGAATGCATTCCAGTATCAAAATAATCTGGAGCTGTAGTGTTGGTTTCATAAGCACAGAAAATAGCATTGAGTTGAAGCTCAAATTTGTGATAGTGACTTTGATAGTTTTCCACACCATATACTCTCTTCATAACAAACTCCATCCATTTAGCCTTATACCTAGGATCTAAACCAACCCCAATAGCCATCAAAGTGTTACTTTCTTTCCAGTAGCCATTAAATTTCATCCTCATATTCTTGGCAATGTCTTTGATATACTCATGCTCACTTGATTCCCAGATCTTAATGCATCTATTAACTTCTTGCACCCCATTATAATACAAATTTTTTGTTGGATACTTAATCCCAGCAAATTTGGTTGAAATGACGTCAAACAATTCCAAACATTCACATACATGTACTCCTTGTTTCCACTCCTTAGAAGTTGGTAGTATCTTGAAGTCATTATCCAAATCAGCTAGCCTAAAAAAAGCTTGTCTCAAAAAAATTGCATCCTTTAGCATCTTAAAGGTGTAGTTCTACCTGGTATCCACATCTAAACCCACATACCTTGAAGCAGGAAGCTTAAATTGGGCAATAGCACATTCAAATCTCTCTTTTCTAGCCTGACTTGACTTGACATATTTTACACACTCTCTAACTGCATCTATAAATAGAGCAGCTACTCTCATTCCATACCTTACAATCAAGTGCAATACATGATTACTACACCTCATTTGGAACATATCCCCATTAAGAACTAAACAATCTTTGCTATCAAGACATTTCTTCAGATTTTCCATCATAACATTGTTGGGGCTAGCATTGTCCGCTACTGGTTTCAATTGCAGCACTCCAAACTAAGGTACCTAAAAAAGAATTAAATAAACTGCGTAACATGAACCAAAAACAAATCTAAAAGAAAAGTAAAAAAAAAATTGTGTAGAAAAAAAATCAAATAAAATATATACAAGAAATAATGATATCAACTAGAGAGTATTTTGCAACCATTCTCCTGCAGCGGCACCAAAAACTTGGTAGGCTCAAAAACCTACAATAATAATACTGCAAGTGCACAACGTCTAACTAGTAGACAATGGCAAGTACAGGTTGTTCCCACGAGGAGTGTGAAAATACTACTACTAACTAATACAGATAATCAACAAATCAAATTCAATA
Source organism: Papaver somniferum (assembly GCF_003573695.1). Lineage (NCBI taxonomy): Eukaryota > Viridiplantae > Streptophyta > Magnoliopsida > Ranunculales > Papaveraceae > Papaver > Papaver somniferum. The sequence goes on along the minus strand of NC_039359.1, from coordinate 176,555,655 downwards.
TTTTAGAAATTTATAGAACTACGAACGCTAAATATGAAAGACGTAACCAAAGATGTGAGAATCAGTAACCAGGGTTATAAGGTATCCACCACTATTTCTATTTAATCACTGAAATGAAACATAATTCTGAATATGTGTTTATTCTTCGTTCTATTGGCATCACCTATTATAAGCATAGAGTCGCAAATATCACTAGTATACCAAAAGCATAACACATCAAAGAAATTAAATCCAAGTATGCACTATCAAGTTGTATTAGCGAGTATTGTACGGAACTAAAATACTGATTCACAATTATTATCTAGATCTTCTAAGCATAACTCATCAAAGAACTTAACCCATGCATAGAATATCAAATAATGAGACAAACATTTGTAAATCAATCAATTACGCACATAGGTTTTTGAAACCGGTGAAGCAACAACTCACTTCCAATAAATCGTTAAACAATATTCGAAAATCAAATCTATTCAAATCATAATGATCTTATTGCTATATCATTCAATTCATAGTAGCCTAATATCCAAAATGGTTTCCATCATAAACCCTAGTTACAAAAAAAAATCTAAAAAAGCATGGCTTTCTCAAAAGCCATAAAAATATCAAAGAGAATCACTAATCAAAAAACAAAAATGGGAGAAAATCAAATTCAAACCCTATTCTCCGAGTTGCGGCTCCGTAGGCGCGCCTCCTTTCAATTCGTCTCCCAAAAACGCCCCTTCTTTCTCCGGTTTCTCTTCCGTTGAGAAGAAACAAGACCTAGCAGAATTCTTCCTAATGGGCCAAGTCAAGTACCGGCCCTAACTTCTAAATCACAGCTCCTTTCAATACCGACCATAGTTGATTTACCAGTTCAAGCAAGCACCTTCACAGCGTAGTCAAATCTAGCCAATTTCCGGACCCAGCTCTTGCTGCTGATGCTTTATTCCCAATCGTGAGACCATCACTGCCTGCAACCTCCATTCAACATTGTTGAGTCAACACGACCACCGATTGCGCAAGTTCAGTTCCAACCAACTCCTCATATCCATCTAGCCAACAGTACCTCAATTTCAGTCGAACCTCATCACTACCCAAGTTAGCTGCAACACATAAATAAACAGCAAACCCGTTTACAGACCACAACTGCCATCATTGCAACTTCAGTTCGTTACCAAGTCAATCTCTCATTTATCAGCTAACTAACTAGACATGGCTCCGACCAGAAAACATCTCCACCTGGCCACGACAACAACTTCTAATTCCTGATTTTCTCCCTAACTCTGTCGGCGTAATCACCAATGCCTTAGTCAGTGCTCGACATCTCCACTTCTCAGGCATCTCGCATTCGAAAACTCTTCATAAATATCTCGAGCACAGTCACAGCATCCATGGCAGCAACACCAGCTCCTTCCTTCCCTGAACTTCTAAACTGCGTCACCATTAAGAACAATCAAAAACCATGAAAATATATTACTGCCGGATCGAAATCTACTCTCCCTGATCGTTGGCATCAGTCATCAATCCATGTAGTGCTCGCTGCCATCTCAATTCACCTTCAAGATCTGTGCGAGAAATTACCACTGCAATCTAATTCTTTTGTGGACCGTACCACTTCACTCATCTCTGTATGTATTCACTTTATCGTCTGCCTTCCCAACTCTTTATTCGCTGCATCTCAGTCACCTTACCAATTACTACAGCTCAACCATCACGATAACCACCTCCGTTTGCAAACTATCTCAGCCAACTACTTCTTACTGATCCTTTCCTATCTTCTCATGCATCTGCAGCTTGGACGTACTGACTTGAAACGTGTTGAAAGAGATGAGATTGTTGGACACTCTCTCTGAATTGTATTGATAGAATCTTTTCTCAGTTTTTATTACAGACCTTCACACACACAGTTCGTGTGTTTTATAAGAATTCAAAACTGGTAACCACCTGAACAGGTGACTAACGTACAAGTGACCTGTAACTGTCAGTTACTCTACTGCAGACACTCTACACGCTTACAAGCATGTGTTGTAACATATTCTAACCCCCCCCCCCCCCCCCCCCCCCCCCATGCAGGAGAAGAGACACTGAGCTTGAACCTGAGAAGAGAAAAACACTTTGTAGATAAACCCTTGGTGAGTATACCTGCAATTTGTTCTCTGGTGGATAAGAATCTGACTTCCAAGGACTTGGCTGCAACTAGTTCTCTGACATAGTGAAATGCTATTTCAATGTGCTTCATTCTGTTATGAAAAATGGGATTTGCTGTCAGATCTTGTAATGGTTGCGTTGGTCTTGTAGAACACTGAAATTGGAGTTCAGAGAGGAGAGACTGAACCCAAATAATCTCTGAAGTGGCATCAGCTAGAGCCCTATATTCTTCCTCTGTACTTGATCTTGACACTGTTTTCTTCTTTCTAGATCACCAAGATATTAAGTTAGGTCCCAAAAATATGGCCATGCCACTTGTAGATCTTCTTTCAGATGTATCTCCATCCCAATCAGCATCAGAGTATGCTTGGAGTTGTAGAGAAGAAAACTTCCTAAACTGCAGACCAAAAGACAAAGTACCTTGAAGATATCTTAGAATTCTCTTTACAACACTCCAATGAGATTCTGTAGGAGCATGCATATACTGACAAGCTTTGTTAACTGCAAAGGCTATGTTAGGTCTTGTAATGGTTGCATTTGAAGAGCTCCAACAGTGCTTCTATACAAAACAACATCTTCAAACAAGGATGATTGCTCAGCTGAATGAGGATTAGAATATGGTGTGTCACTAGGCTTGCAGACACTCATTTTAGTTTTAGAGAGTAAATTAGAGATATATTGGGTTTGACTAAGATGAATACCTCATGAAGTATGAGTATCTTGGATGCCTAAGAAAAAGTGAAGCTCTCCCAAATATTTGATTGCAAATTCATTACTCATGGCTGTAATCAAAGAACTGATAGTAGAAGAACAACTTCCAGTGATCAATATATCATCCACATATATAAGAATATAGACTATGTGTGAAGCAGTGACTCTATAAAATAATGAAATGCCAGTCTTAGAGGATTGAAAACCATTCTGAAGTAAGAATTTTCTGAGTCTTTCAAACCAAGCTCTAGGAGCTTGTTTGAGTCCACAAAGAGCCTTTTGAAGTTTGCAGACATGATGAGGAAATACATTATAAGAATAACCTGGAGGTTGCACCATGAAAACATCTTCAGATGCTATGTATAAAAGCATTATTGACATCCAATTGTCAGATTTGCTAACTTTTATAAAGAGCTATAGAGAGAATTGTTCTTACTGTAGTAGGCTTCGCAACTGGGCTAAAAGTATCTTGATAGTCAATTCCTTCTACTTGATTGTTACCCTTAGCTACTAGTCTAGCTTTGTATCTCTCAATAGATCCATCTGCATTTCTTTTGATCCTAAAAATCCATTTACACCCAATAACATTACAGGCATCAGCAGAGTAACTAGTCTCCAAGTGCCATTTTGAATTAAGGCATTAATTTATTCATCCATAGCTGCTCTCCATTTTGGATCTTTAAAGGCTTCAGTATAGCAAGTTGGAACGGTGATATCCTCACAGACAGATTGAACCTCAGAAGCATATACTTTAGGTTTTAATATACCCTATTTACCTCTTGTTTGCATATTATGAGCATTATCAGGACATGAAGAAGGTGATGCACCTAGTGGAGGAAACTCTTGAAGATCATTCACTGGAATTGTTGCTTCATTAGAAATGGTTGGTGCAGAGATAACAGCTTGTGAGGGTACAATGGACACACTTGACAAAGTTGCAGATGTAGAGTCTTGAGGTAAAAACAGATTGGCATAAGGGAATGCCGTTTCTTCAAAAACAACATCTCTAGAAATGATTATCTTGTTTGTTTGCAAATTTGTGCATCTATATCCCTTGTGTAAATTAGTGTAACCCAGAAATACACACTTCACGGATCTTGGTTGCAGTTTATGAGTATTGAAAGGTATGAGACAGGGATACCATGCACATCCAAATGTTTTTAGAAACTTATAATCTGGTTTTAAATGAAACAAACATTCTAAAGGTGACATTGTGTAAGATTGAAGTGGGAAGTCTATTGATAAGGAAATTAGCAGTTTCAAATGCATATGACCAGTAAGATAATGGCAGTGAAGCATGAGATAAAAGTGTTAAACCAGTTTCCACTATGTGTATGTGTTTTCTCTCAGCTGTTCCATTTTGAGCATGGGGACAAGACACTCTGTGACCTATTCCACATGAATCCAAGTAAGTTGACACGTTTCTATATTCACCTTCCCAGTCTGACTGAACAAATTTGATGCTTCTGGACAATAACTTCTCAACATGAGTTTTAAATTTGATAAATGTAGAAAGAACTTCAAACTTGTATGTCAGAGGATATATCCAAGTAAATCTACTAAATGAGTCTATGAATGACACATAATATTTGTAGCCATTTATTGGACATAAAGGAGATACCCATACATCAGCGTGAATAATATCTAAAGGACCATAATCTTTGGTATTATACATTGTTGAGTAGGGAAAAGAATGAATCTTAGCTAACTGACAATCATGATATATAGTAGTAGATAGATGATCACTAATAACCTCATCAACAGAAGACACCACATGCTTCAGTGTTTGATATGCAGGATGTCCCAATTTGTTATACCAACTGGAGAGAGTAGAAGTACTTGATGCAAATGCCTGTTTAAGTTGAGTTGCTGTGAATTCCAGATGATAAAGTCCATCTTTAACAGGACCATGAAGGAGAACTTTGTGAGTAACCATATCCTTCACAAAGAATTCATCAGGATAAAATTCAAAGAAACAATTATTTTCTTTGGTAAATTGATGCACTGATATTAAATTCTTAGTAATTGAAGGGACATGAAGCACATTTGACGTAACAAACTTTGTAGAGAGATTCTGAAAATTAGAAGAACCAACATGAGTTATATGCAAACCTGAGCCATTTCCTACACGCACTTGGTCAGTCCCCTGGTACTCAGAGTGTAAGTTGAGATTAAACAAATCAGATGTAAGATGATGTGTGGCACCTGAATCTGGAACCCAACTAGACTGAGAAGTAGAAGCACCGGAATAGGATGTAGAAGCACCAGAATATGAAGTATAAGGATCATCATTCTACACTGCAAATGCTTCAGGTTCTGGACACCAGAATTCTTCATAATCATCACCAAAGTAGTCATAAGAGGTGTTATATGCTTGAGCCATATAATTGTCAGATGGTGCATATCTGTAGTGACAAGTGGGAGCCAAATGTTCAGGTTTCTTTCATATTTGACAATCAGTAGATGGATTGAATCTCATAGCTGGTGGATAAAAGTTTGATGGCTGAGCAGGTGGACCAAATCTACCACCACCAGTAGGCATTGTACCTCGAAATCCTCTTCTAAATTTACCAACTCTATTGCCTCTAAAATTTCCAGATCTATTGAATGTTCCTCTAAAGGGATATGAGTTCCATTGATTTGATACAGGAGCATAATTGTGAGGGTAATCATATGACTGATTGTAGTGATTAGAAGTAGGATTATGAGAACTTTTGAATTGATTACCAAAAGCAGGAGTAAAGTTAACCTGATGTTGTTGTGAGACATTAGCAGAAGCAGCAGTGAGATCAAAATTAGATTCAGTATTCATCTTTGATTCCTCTGAGAGAAGTAGTCCTAGTAGCTCTGAAAAAGTAATTAGGTTCTCATTCTTGAGAGTGCAGATCGATGTTTTGAAAGAATTAAACTCTGCAGGTAAGCCTTGTAGAATATGAAGAACAAGATCCTCATCAGTAATTGGTCGATTTATCTGTGAAAGTTGATAAGCAATAGATCGTGCTCTGTTGAAGTAGGTTAACATCGAATCAGAACTCTTCTTCAGTGTAATAAGATCAGATTTCAATTGCATTAATCTCGATTTACTTGTAGCATTATAATTATGTTCAAATCAAGTCCAAACTTCATGAGAAAAGGTGCAATCAACCACCTGAGAGTGAATTTCTTCAGTGCAGGTTGTAAATAACCAAGAGAGGACAGCTTGATCTTGATTTATCCAGTATGCATACACAGGATTACGAACAAAATCATTATCTGGATCTGAATCTAGGAAATCAGGAGCTTCAATGATTTTGAGACCTTCAGAAAATGTACGCCTGTAATACTTTGACGGACAGATAAATGATCCATCAACAAATCTGAATAGATCATAACTTCGAAGAAGTGGAACAATTTGAGATTTCTAGAGATTATAATTGGTGTTTGATAATTTTGAGGGTGATTTGAAAGTTAGAGAAACATGTTTTATTGATTCTGTCATTGTTGATAATGAATGAAGAAGATAGAGATTTTGGGAAATTAGGGTTAACAACAGGTATTTGATACCATGTTGAAAGAGATGAGATCTCTTGACTCTCTCTGAATTGTATTGATAGAATCTTTTCCCACTTTTCATTACAGACCTTCACTCACACAGTTCGTGTGTTTTATAAGAATTCAAAACTGGTAACCACCTGAACAGGTGACTAATATACAAGTGAGCTGTAACTGTCAGTTACTCTACTGCAGACACTCTACACGCTTACAAGCATGTTTACAGCACCCAACTCGCACATGTGAAGAACATATTCTAACAAAACAAAGCACACATGTGTAAGATGCTGCTCAATATTCCCCTGCTACGAACGAGAATTAAATACCAACTCTTTCTTATCTTCAAATATAGCCAGAAGATACGTTTCAAACTATTCCCTTCTTCTGTCAGCCAATCGATCAAACATTAGGCGTGCCATATTTCTGTCTCCAGAGGTACCCACCTGTTGCTGCACTTGTATAATCAAATCGACCCTATTTCAGTCCATCTTCGTGTCTTTACTGGTCTGAGTCTCACTACATTGGGATTCATACCCACATGATTCATGACTACCTACCAACGCTTCATCCAACAACAACACCATTCTCGGTCCACATAAACAAACCAAAACTTCACTGATTTCAACCCTAAATTGGTCGCCATCAATCATTTCTCAATAAAATACCGAGCTGTTGATATGCACTTGCACCCGTATTGAACGATACGTGTATCATGTCCTCCTCACTGCATCGACCACCAGCCTGACAGAGAAATGAAATTTCATTCGTGCTGTTAAGAAACAAGATTGTGGAAAATAATACAGACAATATGTAGTGGAGAGTAAGACACGTCCACTCTTTATTTGGCCAGTTCAAATGGGACTAGGTGCTTGGATAACAAATGCATTCTTTATCCCATAACGTGAGATGTCCGCGAACTAGATTCACTGGTGCTGATATAAAAATACCAGGACATCCGCATTCAAGGTTATTTGACAGTGAGCAGCAATATTGATCTTGTTGTCGCAAACACCATTTAGCTTCCACTTTAGCAGTTTATTCTCCAGGTGAACATATTTACTTGTATTCTTTGGAAAAGCATTAAAATAGTGTTACTAGACAAAATATCGAGTCCTAACTAATATAAATATGGGTATAAAATATAGCACTACGTGCTTATCAGTTATCCCTAGAAAAAAGTCTTTCACTGAAACACCGTTCATGTACAGAAACGGTTCTTGGCTAAAAAAACATAAAAAGGAACAAAATCAAACTAGAGAAACAACAGAAATATTTCATCACAACCCTCTTGAAGATTGTAATTCTTGCCCAAGAGAGAAGAACAAGAATCATCTTAAAAAAATTACAGATTGTAATATCTCCAATCCAACACAGGACTGGATGATTTCTTTTGAGGGGATGAAGTATTTGTTATTCCTTGTTTCTGTTTTGCCTTCAAGAAGGAAGAGTTATGTACATCATTCTTTCCCCTTTTTAACACAGTTTTGAATACCTTGTTTGTTGATTTTCGCAACCTATAAATGACTTTGAAAATCTCTTTTGAAAGGGATGGTTTCATAGGAGGTTTCCTTTTCATCTTCTGAAAACAAGGTTTAACAGAGGAGAAATATTCTTGATCTTTAGTGCTTACAATTTCAAGATGATCCTGATTTTCACACAAGGAGACCAAACTATTTGGTAAGTCCTTGTAGCTCTCTCTATCATCCTTTTTGTCAGGATGAGTTGAGAATGACTTATAATTAGGAGTAACTTGTTGATATTGCTTAAAAGAGTTAATCGAAGAGGTTAGACGTTTCTTATTAGGATCACAATTGCGAGTGATAACAATCTCTTGTCTTAAATTAAGCAGTTGACATTCCATATGTTCAATCTTTTTAATCAAGGCTTCCTTTTCCAGTTGAAACACTTCTGGAGAAGTAAGATTGTACATCATGGAATAATCAGGATTGTTAGGAGGACAAGTACGATTATCAGCAAAGAGGTTAAGAGAACTTTCACAGATAACATCCTCATGACAGTAGCCAAGAGTACCCATTCATACTTTATTTAACTCACTTAACTCCTCATCAGAATTTTTGGAAGTATCATGGATACTTCTATAGCACTTGGAACAAGTTTCATTAACATAGCTTTTCTGAACTTTTCTATCTTTTTTATTGATTGACTGAGTTTTCTTTTGAGACTTCCTTTTACTCTGTCTAAGAGTCTTCTTTAACTGTTGTATAAACAGTGAAAGAGTAGAATTAACGTAATTCTCATCACTTGAATCAATCAATTTGGGACGTCGAGACTTTTTATCAGATGCAGCAACAGAGTTGGCTAGCAACAGAGTATCAAAGTTATTTCCCTCGACGATGTCATGCTTCTTAGAATCGTATCTAGATGGCAACAATCTGAGAATTTTCATCACAATGTCATTTTCAGGAATAATCTTACCCAATGAAAAAGATGCATTAACAATTTCAAACACTTTGTGATTAAACTCATCAAATGAATCTTCGTCTGCCGTACGAAGGTTTTCCCGATCGGAATTTAGGTTTTCAAGCCCGGCTTCCTTTTCACTGGTATTCCCTTCAAATACGGTTTCTAAGATATTCTAAGCATTTTTAGACTTTGTGCAAGTAGTCACATGATGCTGGAGCTCTGGGGCAATGGCGTGAATGATAGCGTTTAACCCATCAGAATTCTGATTTGCAACAATAATCTCGACGGCATCATATCTACCAATATCCTTTGGAACTGTTATATCGCCTTCTGTAACTACCGGAGGATTATAGACATTAACCACATAAACCCATGATTGAAAATCACGCGCTTGAAGAAAGGTACGCATAACAATTTTCCACCATAAGTAATTTGAGCCATCAAAAACTGGTGGTACGATTATGGAGATAGCACTTTTGTCCATATTCAGATCGCTACAAACACAGATTTATAAGGTCTTTAATGTGTTTGCCTGCTCTGATACCAATTGAAAAAGCGAGGGGTACAACAACCACACCCAACAATTCGTTTGAAAATCTGAATAGACAAACTCCAATATACTTTCAAGAGAATAAACTAGACAGTTAGACTCAATCTAGAGAAAAGTATATCAAAGAGTTTTTGTATCTCTATCTCTCAATTCAATCTGCAATCAGCAAATAGGAATTTGTGAGCCTGATTGAATATAAGAGAAATAACTTGAACGGTACCAAACACCAATGTTCAAGGATCAATCAATTTCAATCAACAACCAAAGGTTGGATTTCCCAATTGATCGATTCAACGCACAACCTGTGATATTTCAATTACATAACAAAATATAATGTGGAAAAGAAATAACATAGACACCAGAAGTTTTGTTAATGAGGAAACCGCAAACGCAAAAAAACACTGGGGCCTAGTCCATATTTAAACACCACACTATATTAAGCTGCTACAGACACTAGCCTACTACCAATGAACTTTGGACTGGACTGTAGTTGAACCCTAATCAATCTCAAACTGATTCAAGATACAATTGCGCTCCTTACGTCTCTGATCCCAGCAGGATACTACACACTTGATTCCCTTAGCTGATCTCACCCACAACCAAGATTTGCTACGACCCAAAGTCGAGAACTTGATATACAAATCTGTCTCACGCAGAAAAGTCTATAGGAATACATAAATCTGTCTCCCACATAAATACCTACGAGTTTTTTTTCCGTATTTTGATAAATCAAGGTGAACATGAACCAATTGATATACCTGACTTATATTCCCGAAGAACAACCTAGAAATATCAATCAGCTCACAATAATCTTAATCGTATGGTAGCGAAACAAGATATTGCGGAATCACAAACGATGAGACAAAGATATTTGTGATTACTTTTTATCTTGCCTATTGGAGATTAAATCTCGAACCAATCTTAAAGAAGATCGTACTCAAACACGATAGAAACAGCAAGATCAGGTCAAGCAACTACAAAGAAAATAGTTGGGTCTGGCTTCACAATCCCAATGAAGTCTTCAAGTCGTTAACGTACAGGGTTTTGTGAAAAACCTAAGGTTAAAGGAGAATCAAATCTAGCTTATGCAACTAGTATCACACATGAGGTGTGGGGATTAGGTTTCCCAGTTGCTAGAGTTCTCCTTTATATAGTTTTCAAATCAGGATTTGCAATCTAACTTACCTTGGTAACAAAGCACTCAATATTCACAGTTAGATGAAAACCTGATTAGTTTCAAGTTAATATCTTTCAACCGTTAGATCGAACTTAGCTTGTTACACATAAATGAAATGTACCTTCATTTAGGTTTATGTAGTCGTTCCTAAACGTGTACACAATGTTGGCTCAACAATAGTTAACCAAGGTTAGCCATATAAACACTCTCATATCAACCTTATTCATCTTAACCATAACTAGTTCAAATGAAACTAGTTAAAGAGTTGTTGAATTGCTATATTCTCATAGAAGTATACAAGAACACAATTGAAGGAAAATCGATTTGATTCACTCGAATTAATTCATGAACATTATAGCCACGGTTTGCAAAGAATGCCTTCCTTATTATATAAATGTATTAGTTCATGTACTAAACCGATTTTAGAACTTTAATCTTCAAGTATGCGAACGGGTACGCATACTTGAAATACCCGGACTGAAATTGGGTTTCGCCAGTACGCAAACAGGTACGCGTACTTCCAATCCCAGCAGAAAATCTCGGACATGAACCTTACGCCGGTATGTATATGGGTATGCATACTTAGGTTCCCGGACTTCTCAAACCAACAGGTATGCATACTATGGATCTCGGACATGGATAACATATGTGCAAGAGTACACAACATATCATAATCTAATAATGGTTAAGTGTTCTAAACTCTTATTTCAATCATTGAAACTTTCTTAGAGGATGAAAATATCCGTTTTCACACACAATTAGCATCAAAGCAATTTTCAAGTTATTGAAATAATCATAACGAAACTTTCCAAGTCTATACCAAATGATTGTATCACACAAACCATGTAAGATGTTACTCGGTAATTTTCACATGATCATCTTTTGACTTTCGTCAAGAATATAAGATGAACTTGGTCGAAGCGAAAGCTTGCCAACACATATTCCGAGAAATATGTAAGCGAGTTAAACTCAACTCGAAATCTCAAATGTGTATAATAGCAAACTATAACGTAACACGACTTATGTCTCAATGTAGGAGATAGAGTATAAATAGACTTTCCAAGTGATAGATGAGTTTCAGTCTCCACATACCTTTTTGTTGATGAAGTTCCACAAGCTCTCCTTAGTAGTTCTTCGTCTTCAATGTTGAACGCCGTGAAGTCTAATGCACAACTACACAATCTATCCTAGTACGAGACATCTATAAGTAGACTAGAAATCAAGACTTATAGTTTTGATCACTAACATTGACAAACAAGCTTGAGATAGCAACGCTTGCGAGTTCGACCGAGCAGTGCTCTAACACATATTTTGTGTTAGGAAAGACTATTCCCCAAAAGGATATTGTGACGAAAATTCTCGTATCTCTACCAGCAAGATACGAGTCTAAGAAACACGCAATCATGGAAGGGAATAATGATAGGTGTCTAAAACACCTTGATATTTATCTATTGTCTATGCTATCTTTGCTAAGTTTTTTTTGTAAATTATGTATCTTGTATCTAGTTTTGAGTTTTAGGTACTTTGGAGCCATTTGGAATAAAAGAAGTGGTGAAGCGTCATTTCTCACGTAAAGGTGTTAATTCGGAGAGAAATTTTATCTAATTATTTGCTTTTATTTCTTCGTTTTTGTCTGAAAAGCACGACGACTTTAGATATGCAAATTCATCTATCTGAAAAGCATGGCAACTTTAGTGTTGTAGAGAAATTGAAGAGAAGAAGTGGATATGGGAAATGAAAGACGGCTGATGTTGGTGGAAGAATTCAAGGAAGAAGAAATTGTCTATTTGGAGCAAGAAGGAGCAAAAGCGTCATTTCCTGTGCAACTGTTATTTGAAGCCAAGCCAACCTTTGTAGCTTAGGCTAGAAAAGCTAGGGAAAGTGGCTGGCCCTTATCTACTCTACCGGGTGGCTATATACACTTGCATGTCCTTGCACAACCCTAGAATTCAAAGGAGCTTTATTTCTAATTTCACCTGAAATCAAGAGAGTAGAGGCGGCACCATCATGAGACTGAGTTATTCAGGAATCAGAGATGAACTGTTGGTGGTGAGTACAAAGAAGGAATTTGATGAAGATGGGAAAGATTTGTTGAGAAGGGAAGGTTCAAATTGATGAATGTATGAAGTTAGGGTTTGAAGTTGATTCTGTGATGAAGAATGAAGATGGGTATGATTCTGGTTTGATTCATGAAAGGATATTAATGTTGCTGTGAAATTACTGGATGGGTTAGCTTGGGTTTTAGTTTAATTCGATTCGTGAGAAATTTTGGCAGCAGATTAGGCATGAACTGTGGTGCTGTTTTGGCTGAGCAGTGATTCATCTGGTGGTGGATTGGAGCTGTTGGTAACGAATTAGAAGTTGGATTGATGTTGATCTGAGAAGATTGATGGCAGTACCGTCCGTGAGAGAAGAAGAGTGAAGGTCTGGGGTTATTTGGAAGCTGCTTTAGATGTATGATTAGGACAGGTGAATGTTGAGGCTACTGGTGGTTACAGAGAAGAAGAGTTGAATTGCAGGAGCTGGATGGTGATGAATTGAAGACGAAAATACGGTGGTAATGGAACAGAAAAATGGAGAATGGATAAAGCTGCAGTTCTGGTGAGAATGGGAGCTGGTGTTGTTCCGGGGTTGGCAGTAACGGATTGCAGGTAGTGTAGCTGTGAGTGATTGAGAATGAGCTGGTTTTAAGTGATGTTTCAGAAGCGTACAAGAGAAAGGAAGAATGGCTTTGAGTTTATGTTAGCCGAGTTGCAGAAGCTGGCTATGATGCTATGAGTTCAGTTTGAGCTCAAATGGAAGTGGAGTTGTGACTTGTGAAAATATGGAGGTTCTGGTAGTGCTGAGAGTGGATGCTGTTGTTGGCTGTTGGAGTTGTAGTTGGTAATAAAGTAACAGAGCTGTGTAGCTGCAGGGAGAACTGTTAGAAGAATATGGCCTGAGTCTGAGAACGAATTGATTACAGGGAATGTGAAGTTGCAGTTGAGTTGAACCTACAGAATGAATATGAGAGTAATGGAGAAGCAACTGGTTGGTAGTACTGAGAATTGGAATTGTAGGAATATGAGCTAATGTGGAGTTCAAGCTGTTTCCATTAGTGGATGGATGGTTTGAGGTTATGGAGCTGCGTATGAGCTGGAAGGAAGGATGTTACAGGATCTAGTGATGATGATATTAAGAAGACAGTGGTGTAATAGAATGGTAGAGAGATGATGAATTGAGCTGCAGCAGCTATGGATTGTCGCACCATCATGGCTGGATCTGGATGGAGCTGTGAAGCGCCATGATGGTGCAGCACTAGGAATGGCCTGTGCAAAATTGTTTTTTTTTTTACTCGGTCAATAAAACAGATTAAAAAAGCAAAAACTGTACAGGTCTTAGGCTATAATGAGCTAGCCATCGGCTACCAACAAAACTAGCCTATTTAAAACGGAAATAAACCTCACCCTGCCATTCTACAAAAAGCATAGAAATTGGCCTCCCCTCATAAAACTCAAAAATGTCCTCATCTAGCAAGCATGCTTGCTTAGCCGAAGCATCTGCAGAAAAATTAACTTCCCTATATTTATGAATGTAGCGAATATTGGAGTAGAAACTCCTCGCCAATCTCCACTTCTGATTTAATTGTCAAGGTAAACCCTCATTTTGAAAAGCTTGAATGCAACTCATCGAATCGGATTGTACGTAGATACTCCTAAAATTCCACCTTTTGGCCAACATAGCACCATATATAACTGCGCACACTTCCGCATAAAAGTTTGTCTGCAATCCTGGGCCAACACAGAGGACTCCCAAAACAGCTACGTTTGCATCACGAAAAGTAACGCCAGCACCAGCACCAGCCGGGCCTGGATTTCCAAGGGACGCACCATCACAGCAAATCATGATTTCATCTTGGTTAGGAGGACACCATCTTGGCATGTGCAAAATTGCACAATGGCCTTAGCATGTACCAGTTAGACCCTGACTCAGCCCTGACTCAGCCATTGACCCTAAGACCGTTAGCAACTGTCATCATTGATAGTTGACTGCTAGTTTAAACAGTGGCCGACGACAACTTTCCCGTTCACCTGAGATGACTTTCCCGGCATTTCCCGTCCAACTTCCGGCTATGACCCCAGTTTTCCGGCGGTCACCTTTTAGCAGAGATTATACTGGCCTATTTTCACACATGGGTTTGATGGGCTTGGTGGACTTTTTGGTGATGGACTTTGGACACAAGAGAGCTATTAAAAGAAGACTTCTACAAATTTTTGGAGGTATCACGTATTCTACTTGGAGCTTTGGAGATAGCCGTGACTAGGGTTTGCTTTCATTATTTTTCATCTTCTTTAATTCATTTACTTATTATGTTGATGAACTCCAGAACTATGAGTAGCTAAATGTTATATTTTTTGTTAAGGATGTAGTCCGATTTAGAGAACTTGTGCTTGATTAATGCATTAGTTTTCTTTATTTGTTGTCGTTCGAGCTTCTACTATTTTTCATAATTGCATGATTGACGTATTGCAATATGATTTAGATGTTTGTCTAGTTAAGTGGCCAATTAATTAGACTTACATCCATTTCCATAGCTAATAAAGGGTTTATCATCAAGCGATAACCCTAAATACAAGTAGCATGATATGATTACAGTTTGTAGTGATACATTCTTGTAATCATACGTAGAGTTTGACCTTTTTCCGATTTTTCATGCACAATGTATGATAATTGCACTGATTAGCCATTTCTGAAACTTAATGCTCCTAGGAATTGAACTTAATTAGCGCAAAGCGTTAGGTTATTCTTTAGGTAGATTTCACATGCACAATTCTAATGTGTGTGTTGATAAACTTAGGAAATTAACGGATTATCGTTCTCTCTTGATAGTCTAGGGCTTTTGATCAAAAAAGAGATTAAATCGTAATTTTAATCATGTATGCAAGCACTTGTTCAAGATTAAATATGAACTCCTTGACCAATATTCTCAACTCTTGATTATTCTCTAACATTTACTTTTCTTTCTATATTATCATTATTGTTTTGCATACAAATCTGAAAACTCCCCCTTAATTACTTAAGAAACTGAAAATAGAATAACAACAATTAGATCCATGTGGGAACAAACTCTTTCTTACCACATACTTCATTCATATTTGGTTTAGTAAGAAAGTGAATTTATTTTTAACGCATACGACAACGTTAAAAATTTTGGCCCCGCCGTCGGGGAGGCATATAGCTTGTTATTAAGTTTTTTTTTTTTTTTGCTTATATCTTTGCTTTTTGTTTCTTGTTTCGTTTTTCTGACTTGTTTGCGAGAATCGTTTTTCAGATACTAATATCTGGCCCCCAAAATTGGAAATATCCAAGGTGCGGGATAACTACTCGTAGAGGAACAATACTCCAAGAAAACCTGGACAATACGGAAGAACAAGAGTTGGAAGTAGAGGACGAGACTCTACACCACGAAGAAGTTCTAGAACAACAGGTTCCAATCGTAGAAGAAGAAGCAATGGGTGATCGTATACTCAAGGACTTGGTTTCTCACAAACTTGAGACGTAACAGTTGCGTATTCAAACAAACTCAACCTTCAAGATCAAGCTAGGTTGATTAAAGAGTTACCAAAAAGTTCCATGGCATGGTGAATGAAGACCCAAACAAGCATCTTATGGACTTACATACCATTGTCATGATCAGGCTTCTAGCGGAGACTAGTGCGGATGATGCAATGTTGAAAGCTTTTCTATTCTCTTTGGTGGATAGTGCTAAGCATTGGTTTTATTATTTTCCTTCCGGAAGTGTCACAACATGGAGCGGGTTGAAGAAACTCTTTTTAGAGAGATATTTTCCTGCTTCAAAAGCTACTCAAGTTCGCAAGGAGATTTGTGGGATGAAGAAAAATGTGGGAGAATCTTTGTATAAATGTTGGGAATAATACAAGAGATTGGTGAAAAGCTGCCCTCATCACCAATTCAGTGACACAATGATTATCCAATACTTCTACGAAGTTCTCCAAGCAAATTATAGGAATCTTCTTGACGTTGTGGGTGGTGGTGGACTAGTGAAAAAGACGGTTGCACAAGCTAGAGAGTTAATTGAAAACATGGCAGCGAACTCGCAACAATGCTTGAGTCGTGGTTCAGATGTGCTTTTAAGGGGAGTAAATGAAGTGAGCGAGGTCGATGAACTTCGTCAACAAATGGGTAAATGGAAGAAATGATGCAAAAAATTGCACTTGTGGTGGTACCAACTTCTCCTCATGTTTACGAAGACGCCAATGAGCAAGCTAATGCGGTCTTTCCAAATCAGCAAAGACGACATGATCCCTACTCAAACCATTACAATACAGGATGGAGAGATCACCCCAATTTTATCTATGCTAACAAGCAAGGAGCAGTTCAACAAACTAATTTCAATCGTCTGAGTGGATTTCAACCTCAACAAAAACAATGTCAGCAACAACAACCTCAAAATCAGGGGTCAAGTATGGAAGAGTTATGAAAAAGCGGGGGTACAACAACCACGCCCAATATTTCGATTAGCAATCTGTATGGACTAACTCCAATATACTTTCAAGAGTATCAACTAGACTCAATCTTAATAAAGTATATCAAGGAGTTATAATATCTCTATTTCACAATGTAATCAACAAATCGAACAGATAGAAATCCGTGAGCCTGATTATTATGTGAAATAACTTGAACAGTACCAAAGACCAATGTTCAAGTGTCAATCAATGTAAATCAACAACCAAAGGTTGGATATTCTAATTGATTGATCTTAACGCACTACCTGTGATATTTCAATTATATAACAAAATATAATGTAGAAAAGAAATAACACAGACACCAGAATTTTGTTGGGAATTTTGATAAAGTGCCCCACTTTTGAATATAGCAAAAAAAAATGCCCCCGTTTTTTCCAACTTTTCAAAAGTGCCCCGTTTTTTCAAAAATCGGGTAACGGCTTGTTAAGATGGTTAAGTGTCAGCTGGCACCTTACAAATGACATATACACCCCTCGAGCGTGCATCTCACACACACAACAGTAACAAGGATGGAAATGTTTCGCACGTGCAACTCACACGGATTCAGGTAACATAACGGCCAGAAATCACGTGGCATGATCCTGTACACAAAAAAATGAACGACCATGATTAAGCTGACAAAAAATCGGCTATCTTCATCTTCTCCACCCTATAAAAACCAGAGAAGAACCCTAATTCATTCATATCAATCAAACCATATTTTTTTTAAGTTACTCATCAGATTCAAACTTAGAAAACGCAAATAAGTAATGAGTGGTGGTCAGAATGAATCTCCAAGTAGTAGCAACATCAAGAATAAGGGAAAAAAGGCATGATTGATTGTGCAATGTGTAAACAAGGAAATCATGACACACAAGTCTGTCCTTGGTTGTATTCTAGGTGCAAGAATATTCCATGTGTTGGTGTGATAGCATTACTTAGATCTACAACAACTGAAAACTATGAAAAAATGTTCTTCAAGTGCACAATACCAACCTGTAGTTACTTTGAATGGTTTGAAGATGCTTTAGACCACTGTAAATCCAAGGACATTATGCTACCATCAACAAAAAGTTGTTGTGCTTGTGGAGAAGAAGACCACTGCTACAATGATTGTCCACTGCATAATCATGTTTGCTTTTCTACAACCTGCAAATCCAAACTCATACTGAAGATGTGCAAAAATCAACACAATAAGAATATAGCTTACCTTGCCTGTCAAGATTGTGAATCTTTTAGATGGGCTTCATATGCCCTCTACATTCAAAAGTCAGGGTTAGAGAATCTGCAACCCAAATGGCTGCCATATGTAAGCAATTAGGAAAAAACCTCCATATGTAATATGTAAGAAGTTTCTTTAAGAACTTAGTTTACTACATTTCATATCCTATCATAATAAAAGATGTTCAAACAGACCAAAGTTCACAACCAGTTACATTCTTACAATAAATTAAAGTTCACAAATTAACCATTCATAAAAGATACCAAAAAAAAGGAAACTGCAACTTTTGTTTTTCTTTGCCTTGCTAGGTTTCTTTGTCTTTCCTTTAGGATCTGTCATAGTCTGGCTCACTTTTTGTTTAACAGATCTAACATTTCTAAAGTTTTGAGAAACTTTCTACTTCTTAGTTCCAGCTGGTTTTGAAGTAGATGCACCTGGAGTATCATATGATTTCCTCTTCTTAGATCTTGAAGAGGTTGTTGCAGGTTTATCAAAGCTTGTGAGAGTTGCACCATCAACTTGAGTTCTTTGTCTAGGTGCTTTAGAGTTCTTCCCAACAACACCACCAGAATATCCTCTACTGTTGTGGCCTCCAATCCCACACCTGCGGCATTTGTAGACTCTGGGCTGTGGTGGAGGTTCATCATATACCCTCCTTCTTTTAACTCTAGGCCTTCCTGTTTTCCTGCCACTTGTAAGAGGGTTTAGCTCCATCTCTACCTGCAACCAAACAATAAAGTTAAATGAAAAATGAAACCCTAAAGGAATCATACATGTTATATAAAGAAGAATATTGTGAATATTAAATGTACAACTACCAAGATAGTGCTTTACTGGTTTCAGACCTAGTTTAAAGTGCTTTCATTGACCCATTATTTGACATCAACCAATGGTTTCAGATGTGGTTCATATGTGGCTCTAAATGCTACCACAGAGTAGTAATGAGAGCTGACCTGTTCAACAACAAAAGTAAATGGTTAACAAACACAAAAAGTAAATAGTTAACAAGAGCAAAAAGACAAACAAACAAACGTATAAAGTGAACTTACTTATGCCATTTTGGTCTGTATCCTTTCAATGCACAGACTGCATGTATGCATACAAACCCTCTCAGTTGCCATTGAAAACAAGAACATGTTTTTTCTTCCAAATTAACAGTGAAAACAGAATTGTGAACAGATGCAACTTCATATAATTTTCCAAAAACACATGGATTAACATCAAAAGGACCAGTTAACTTGCACATCTTCTTTATCAAGTTCATTGCCTTTGGAACCAAACCTTCATCTGGCCATTTTTCAGCTTCTTACCTCCTTTCATGCCATTTAGCATTCACCAACTGACTATAAAGGATTCCTATTCCACAAATAGGTTTGTCCCTAATGTGTGGGATCATTGCATTAAAAGACTCACTAAAATTGTTATTTAAGTGTTCACATTTACAAGTGTCATCAAAGAATGATCTTGATCAAGACTGAGGACCAGCATCCAAAAGGTATTGATGTGCTGTTGGATTTTCAACCTTCAAAGCATCCATGTGTTGCTGCATATAACACTCAAAAATGTTTACATATGACAGTAAAAAATGTTTACATATGACAGGCAAAAAAGTTTACATATAAAAAAATGAAAGTAGCTTGGAAATATACATTACCTAGTAATGATGCCTTTTGTATGGTTTGGCAGCATTCCACAATGGGTTGTTCAAAGTTTGCCCTTTATAGTACTTTTTAAAGTTCTTATACAAGTGTCTGCAGTGTATTTCATACAAACATATCAATAAACCTAAATAAAATCATAAGATGCAGTGAACATACAAGAAAACTAAGGAATCAACATACCTCCAACAATATCTGTGAGGCCTGCCAGGAAATACAGCAGGAACAACTTCAAGTAAGCCTTTCTGCCTGTCTGAGATGAAGGTAGGAGGCATAGGATGACCATCTATTGCTGGCTTCAAATCAGTGATGAATTGGGTCAAGTTTTCAATGGTTTCATCATGTTCTTGGTATGAGAACAATTCTTCCTCTTCTTCTTCAATAACTTCTTCCTCAGGGAAGATCATTACCCTCTCAGCTTTAAAATTCTTCAACCATTCAGGATCATCATCTTTCATCTCAGAGTACCTACAACAACAACAAAAATGAGTTAGTACAAGCAATGTAACGAAAATGAGTTAGTACAATATAACTGTTACCTCCATTATGTTTTCCCTTATCTCTTCCCTTATCTCCTTGTTCAATAACTTCATCAGGGAAGTTCAATGCCCTCTCAGCCTTAAAGTTCTTGAACCATTCAGGATCATCATCCTTGTTCTCAACATCACCTAAACAACAACAAAAAGCATGAGTTAGCATAATAAGGAAACCAAAAAAAAATAAATCAATAATGTGTAACAGTTACCTTCATCATTGTTTTGTTCACCATCATCACTTGAATCACCACTATCTTCTTTTGCATCATCATTTGAATCAACATTATCTTCTTCTGAATCATACTTCATACAATCACTATCTTCATCACTATCATATATTGGTGTAGCATCAGGGTCCTCTACAGGGTTGCACTCATCCTCACAAATGTTCTCAAGTTCAACAACATAGTCATCAGCTTGAGCAGCTCCCATTTCTCTACCTAGCATTCCTTGATTTACCCAATAATCATGATTAAATACACCAAAATCTTCAATGTATTCATCACTTTGACTATTTTCAATATCTTCATCTTGAGCAGCTCCCGTTTCTACATCTTCATCACTATCAAGTACAACTGGTTTGGTACTTGAACCACCTGTCTCACCAAACAAATTCTTTGAAGTAGAATTTGTAACTCCTTTACCTTTCAGTCTAGGGCTTCTTCTCAGTGGAACTGATGGTGACTTTGACACTCTAGTCTTCTCAGATGTGTTCATAATGGCCTGCAAAGTATCCCATTCTGGATTGAGTATCTTTACTTGTAATTCTAAACAACCATTACAATTCATTTCAGCTTTCTCCCAAAATGCGAAGCAGTCCTGATCACTCATTAAGCTACAACCAACTCCATTGTCCATCCACATTAAATCAACAGTTTCAATATCTTCCAGTTGTAACCTACTGTGAATCTTTTGCTCAAGCATCTTCAAGCTTAGTTCATCTTTGTTTAGGTTTTTCAATATAAATTGAATCTGGCTTTGTTTACAATAAAAATTTACATTCCTGTATGGTGTATTTCCACTGAAACATTGAAAAATAAGCTACAAAGTACATTAGAATCATACCCAAATTCAAGAAATTAAAAAAAAAATACATTACAAACATAAACAATAGCATGCATCAAATACTGTTAACTAGTTGGTCTATAGTGTTTCAGATACTACAATCATTAGTGCAGGATAATATTGATTCACCTAGACATAAAAACAAACGGTTTAAGCTCATGATGATTGTGTGTACTGAATCAACATCAAGAAGAACAAATTAAAATTAGATCCATAAATAAATTCAACAAAATCATATACTCAAACAAATTGATTGGTGAACTCAAATACTATTAACAAATTCCCAAACCCAATTTCTAACAAACCCTAACTTTATAAACATATAAAAGTTACAAAATCAGATGAATAAAGTAGAATATTCATCATGCAATGACATAAACATCATCATTCATCTACAGAATCATCACCAAAACGAAGAAATTATCATCAAAAAGAATCAATCAAAATTAGGGTTTTGATAAAACTAACTTGTCTGTAACCTTATTCCTCTTTTCGTTTTCGTTCATCTTCAAATCAAGCAAACACCCAAGTTAAGTCTCTCAATCACTCTCGATTTCACTTAAAATAGCAGAACAATCATGATCTACAAATCTCTCTCTCAATCGCCACTGCTAAACTGAAACCTAAAAGAGAAGAGCGAAAATGAAAGTCTCTCTCTCTCTCTCGACAGGTCATAAAGACCAAGGGATAGACTGGGAAATTCGGTGGAGTTTTGACCACGTGTTGACTTGGTTGACCAATAAATATTTGACTTTTGACGGATTCTGTAACTGAGGGGCAGTTTTGAAAATTTGAAAATAACGGGGGCAACTTTTTAAACCGTAATTTGGAAGTGGGGAAGTTTATAAAATTCCCTGAATCTCCCAATTTTGTTAACGAGGAAACCGCAAATGCAGAAAAACACCGGGACCTAGTCCAGATTGAACACACACTGTATTAAGACGCTACAGACATAGCCTACTACAAACTAACTTCGGTCTGAACTGTATTTGAACCCCAATCAATCTCACATTGATCCAAGGTACAGTTGCGCTCCTTACGTCTCTGATCCCAACATGATACTACGCACTTGATTTCCTTAGTTGATCTCACCCACAACTAAGAGTTGCTATGACCCAAAGTCGAAGACTTAAATAAAAAAATTTGTATCACACAGAAAAGTCTACGGTAATAGATAAATTTGTCTCCCACAGAAATAGCTACGAGTTTTTTTTCCGTCTTTTGATAAATCAAGGTGAACAAGAACCAATTGATAACCCGGACTTATATTCCCAAAGAACAGCCTAGAATTATCAATCACCTCACAATAATCTTAATCAACGCGGTGAAAGAAGATATTGTGGAATCACAAACGATGAGACGAATATGTTTGTGACTACTTTTATATCTTGCCTATCGGAGATATCAATCTCAAGCCAATCGTTACAATTTTACTCAACACGATAGAATGAGCAAGATCAGATCACACAACTACAAGAAAGTAGTATCGGTTTGGCTTCACAATCCCAATGAAGTCTTCAAGTCGTTAACCTGGTTTACAAGAAGAAACCTAAGGTTAAAGTAGAATCGACTATAGCTTATACAACTAGTATCACACAGGAGGTGTCGGGATTAGGTTTCCCAGTTGCTAGAGTTCTCCCTTATATAGTCTTTCAAATAAGGGTTTGCAATCAATGTTAGCTTAGTAACAAAGCATTCAATATTCATCGTTAGATGAAAACCTGATTAGATTCAAGCTAATATCTTTCAACCGTTGGATCGAAAACTTAGATTGTTACACACAAATGAAATGCACGTTTTTAGGTTTGTGTAACCGTACCCAAACATGTACATTTGTTGGTTCAACAATAGTTAACCAAATGGTTAGCCATATGAGCACTTTCATATGAACCATATTTTTCTTCACCATAACTATTTCAAATGACTCAAATGAACTAGTTAGAAAGTTGTTCAATTGCTAAGATCTTATAAAAGTATACAAGACACAATCGAAGCAAAAACGATTTGATTCACTCGAATCGATTCATGAACTTTATAGCCACGGTTTGAAAATTGCATTCCTTAGTTAATATAAATATAAGTTAAAAAATAATCGTCTTTAGATATAACCATCTCAAGTACGCGTACTAAGTTCGCAGATTTAAGTTCCCGGAAGGAGTTTACAAACTCCAGCAGATTTTCTCGGGACTGTGTCGCGGGCTCTTGTTCCTGTTTTCCTGATCAACAAAGTACGCATACTTTGGTTCAAGGAATAAGAACTTATACATATATGTGTTACCACATAATGCTTATATCCAACATTGGTTATATAATCTAAACTCTCATTTCAATCATTGAAACATTCTTAGAGGACGTTATATAGTTGTTATTCACAAACCATTTTTCGTCAAAGCCATTTTCAAAGTGATTGAAACATATCATTACTTTCGTCACTAGGTTAAGATGAACTTGGCCAAAGCGAAAGCTTACCAACACATATTTCGAGAAATAGATAAGCGAGATAAACTAGGCTCGAAATAACAAATGTGTATAATCAGAATATATATAGCAAAACGACTTTTGTCTCAAGATAGGAGATAGAGTAGATAGACTTTTGAGTGATAGATAAGTTCAAGTCGCCACATACCTTTTAGTCGATGAAGTTCCACCAGTTCCTTGAGTAGTTCTTCGTCTTGTATGATGATCGCCATGGAGTTCTTGAGCTCAACTACACTTTTTATCCTAGTCCGAGACTTAGCTATAGTAGACTAGAAATCAAGACTTATAGTTTTGATCAACTTCCCTTGAAGGCCCTGCATCGGTGACAGCAATGTGAAGTGGTTGTACTAAATATTGTTCATTGGCGCAGTCCCCTTCCTCATAGGTGTCTTGGTAGATTTCCCCTTCTTCAGGTGCTTCTCTTTTTAGTAAGGTTAGAGCGGTCGTGGCTGCAGACTGTTGGTCAACTATCTGAACTTCTGCGAGGGTCCGGAGATACAAGTTTCTCAACAAAGCTTCATAGGACGGCTCCTTACCCTTATCTTGAAAATATTGTGACGCACCTGGAAGGTCTTTTTCCTTAGTCTTGTGAAATTTCCTTGTCGTTGGATGAGTTTAGTTGGTCATTTCCTTTCTGCTCCCGTCCGATGCGGCCACGTACTCTGTTTGCACTGTCGTTTACGGAGGCATAGTCCTCAAACAAAGATTCAACATTTTTTGTATCACTTCTAAAATTGGTGGCGTTCTCCGAGCGAATGTTTACTGATTCTTTCCACAACCGGTTTGCCATACTTTTTAGGAGACAAAGCGTCTCATTTTGCAGCTTGACGATATTGTCCTGGTTTGTGACAACGTTTTCCAGCATTTTCGTGATACCTTCCATTGTGATTGGATTTCGAGCTTTCGTGATTTTGGAAGAGTTTGGCTGACTCGGGTACATCACAAAAAGGAAAGTTGGAATTGGTGACTGAAATGAATTTTGGTTAATGATCGAATAAGATCTAAGATCCACCCTCTTGAAGTTGAGAAAACCGGAATGAAAATTTTGGATTGATTTTGCAACCGAGAGATTAATCTCCCACTGTGCTCGCCAGTTGTTTTGGGGTAAAAACTGATTCTGCTGGTTTTGGTAAATTTGGGTGTGTTGATAAGAAATGAATCTAAACCCTAAACAAATGCACTGCACGGGAGTACTCTAGATTCGAGAGATCAATCTGTACAATCATGGCTTAAACCAAGAAATGGTCGTTCCAGTCTTGCTTCGGTCACAAAATGAAGGAGAAGGGTTGATCTTAGGGAGGGAAGCAAAGAAAGTATTGAGATCAAAATATTAAATTATGAAGGTGTGGTTGATTTATAACTTGTATCAGAATATGAACTGGCTTTCAGAATGTAAGCTATTAGTTCTTAGTGTTTTTCTGGATACTTTTGTTGATAACACTTGGTTTTTGTCGAAACAGGTTGAAAACCTATTTATACAAGTCATGATTGAGCGTACCCTGATCTCGTAATAAGTTGAGAGAATTAAGTAGTGGAGAAGTGGGGTTGTGTAAAAATTGGTGACCATCACGTTTCCATCATGAGGTAAGACTGGTCAGCCTTACACCCACTACTCTCTTACTGCTATTAACCGTCCGCCTTTTCCTGACACTTTCTCGTAATGGGCGCATTGTGCGCCGCACACTGTAAACCGCCAGACCAATACCCTAATAAACATCACCCAGTTTGTGACATGATATCTCGAGTATTTTCGTGGAAAATATGTAGCAAGTTGCTGAGTGGGTCTTGCCTAATTATTCTGACCAATCACGCGCAATCTAGGCAGCGGGTAGTCATGTGTGACGAGTCAGATAATGAGACTTGCCGTTAATAATAGCATGTGACGCTATTAGGTTAAATAACTAAGTTATTTTTGAAGTCGATACTCATAAAATATCGTATGTATTCGATGCATGCAAAGCATCGCTTTTGAGCAAGTATCTCAAAATAATCGATGCATGTGAACCATCGTTATATTGAGCCTGTCTTGGTTGGTCGCGAAACCTAGTGTCTTAAAAAGAGCAGGACCGGCCACTTTCAGGATGTTGCTGGGAACTATTTATGCATTCCAAAGGCAGGTCGGTCGGTCCATATAGGAGAGTGATGGTTGGTAGCCATTTTGACATCCTATTGGTCGGTCCAAGTTAAATCTAGACCGATTAAATTGGATAGCCAAATTGGATGGCTGAGATGATTTGCGGCAGTTATTGGTTGCCTCTAATTTATTCAAGAGTCCTACAAGAAGCGTGGTCATCCATCTTTGGGCGATCTTTTGGGAGCCATATGGGCAAGCCGCGGATTGGCCGATTGCGTCTTATGGAAGAGGGTTGGCCATTGATCATGGCCACATGTTGTTGGCTATCTAAAATAGGATTTAGGCCGGCCGATTCATCTGGCGAAGTTGGACTGCCGAGATGATTTGCGGCAGTTAATGGCTGTCGTTGATTCAATTTAGGTTTTTTAAAAAGCCGTGTGGCCAACCTACTTTGGGCTAACGGTTTTTGGTGTTAGTGCGTGCTAGAAGTTGTTCGATCGGCCATCATAATAGCTGGGCCGCTGGTGAGTCCATCCGTGCCTTGTCCGTCAGCTAGGATTAAATCTATGCCGACCAATTAGGCCGGCGAAGTTGGACGCTCACGATTAATGTAAGACTTCCATATGCAGTCTTAATACTATTTAACCCTTTTTATCCGTGCGACTAAGATGTTTTTGGTCGGCGATGAAGGATGTTGCTGGCGTGTCGTATGAATTCCGATCGGTGGGAATGATGATAGGCCCGCCAGTGAGCGTAGCCGTATCTTGTTGATCACTTATGATTGGATCTAGGCCGGTCGATTCGGCTAGCGAAGTTGGGCGGCCAAGATCTTTTTGCGGCATCAATGTAGTGCTGCTAATATAAATTAGGGTTTTGTAAATCACGCGGCCAACCTACTTTGAGTAATAGTTTAGTGGCTCCGCTTGCGAGTTGGAAGGACTCCGATTGTCCTAAGCATTAGTGGGCTTATCGGTGTGCATGATGGTGCTTGTCCGACCATGTTAGGAGTTGGCTAGATTTGATAAATCGATCGGCCAAAACGTATGGCCGTGATGGTTTTTTGAGACCGACATGGGCAGCCTATATTCAATTCCTTAAGGAATTAAGCGCGTCGACCAACCAACTTCTACCTTTATTTTAAAGTGCTTGTGGTGCGTTTAAAGCGATCTGATTGGTCGATGGGAAAGGGGACGACAAGCGGCAACATGGAGTGTGGCCGGTCGGCCACGGGCGGCGCCTGCTGGAGAAGATTGGCCGACCAAGTGGCGTGACGAAGCCTCTCTTTACTGCTGATTTTACTTGCCGCAGTTCCTCTTTTACCTCTTGTTTTCTACCTTTGGTAGGATTTTGCTCCTGCTAGTCCATGGCGGATTAATTTCCTAACTTACCTAGGTTTGGTGTCGACCAATAGGGTTCGAGATATTGCGCATGGGGGGAAAAGCCTAATTTTGCAAATTAATTAGGTCAAAATTTGAATCTTGTGAGTTATCAAAAAATTGATCAATTTTGATAAATTCTTTGTGTTGACACAAAATTATTTAATTTTATTCTCAGAGAGAAGTTAGTGCGTCTTCTGACTGAGTACTTTCATGCAGACCTTAATCTTGATACTTCGGGAAATTCATGATGTTCAGCTACGAGTGAACACTAATTGTCATGTCATATCAATATTAAGGATTCAACCGGGAAACATAGCATAGGAAAAATATTCAATAAGCCATATATTAATGAATTATGCAGGCGAGAGATTAATAAAATTTACATAATGTTTGGGATTGTTGCTACATGCACCATTCTGGATAATTTCATATAAATACACTGAATTGCTCAATACATATGTAAGTAGAGAGGCCTGAGCACTCATCACTTTTAAATGGCTCAATTTCTTTGCAGAATGACGGAGCATTAAATGCAGGGTTTACAACTTTATCCCTGAACTAAAAACCACCATCAACAGAAGCTTTTTAGCTTTAGCTTAAGTTCATCATCTACTTGACAAGTTTAGTTGTATACAATTTATTTGTTGGAAACTAAATATTAAGTCAAGATGATCATGTGAAAATTACCTTGAACATCTTACATGATTTGTGTGAGACAATCATTTGATGTTAACTTGAGAAGTTTCGTATTAGTCGATTAATCACTTGAAAATTACTTGAAGCTAGTGGTATGTGTAAGATTACCATTGTTGTGTACCTTGTATGCGAACTGCGAATACTATTTCAGGTCCGGAACTCTTGTTTGCGAACTGTGTTTGCGAACGGGTTTAACTGCCAAAGGTTCGAAACTGTAGTTTGTGAACGGCTAAGACTAGGTAAGTCTGGAACTGTGGTTCACGTACTCTTTTTGAAACACAGTTGTTAGGTTCTAAAATCAGTAAGTATGACAATTAATACTCATGAACTCAGGCTCGTTTGTGAACTCAGTTTGCGAACTAAAGTTCCTGGAACTTTAATGAAATAAGGTATGCAAACTTGTTTTGCAAACCGTGTCATATTTTCACGAATTGGTTCTTGTATAAGTACTTTGTATTACTACAAACCAATCTGAATATGGTTTTGTTCATGTATATTTCTATGAGATAGTGAACATTTGAACAACTCTCTTGAAACACATTTAGATTTATTTGATTATCTATCATGATTGATTGATCATCATATTTGATATAGTATTGTTAGATGAATATGGCTAAACTTAAAGTGTTCATATGTCTAACTTCTGTTAACTTTTATAGAGCCAACGGTTCTACACATTTAGGTACGGTTCATCCATATCTAAATATAAGTGTATTTAATTTGTGTGTATCAAGTTAATGACATCTAACGATGGAGATTGATTGCTTATTTTCTAAGCAGACTTAGCTTGAATCTTATATCAGGAGTTCATCTAACGGTGAATGTCAATTGCTTTGTTACTAAGTTATCTTAGCTTCGATTGTAATCAAACTTGATTTGAAAAACTATTGAAAAAGGGGGGGTCTAACAACCACACCCAATATTTCGATTAGCAATCTGTATGGACTAACTCCAGTATACTTTTAAGAGAATCAACTAGACAGTCAGACTCAATCTTAATAAAAGTATATCAAAGAGTTATATCTCACTTTCTCGATTCAATATGAAATAGAAATCTGCGAGTCTAATTGAATAAAAGAGAAATCACTTGAACGGTACCAAAGACCAATGTTCAAGGATCAATCAATTTCAATCAACAATCAAAGGTTGGATTTCCCAATTGATCGATTCAATGCACAACCTATGATATTTCAATTATATAACAAAATATAATGCGGAAAAGAAACAACACAGACACCAGAAGTTTTGTTAACGAGGAAACCAAAAATGCAGAAAAACCCCGGAACCTAGTCCAGATTGAACACACTCTGTATTAAGCCGCTACAGACACTATCCTACTACAACTAACTTCGGTCTGGAATGTAATTGAACTCTAATCAATCTCACACTGATCCAAGATACAGTTGTTCTCCTTATGTATCTGATCCCAGCAAGATACTACACACTTGATTCTCTTAGATGATCTCACCCACAACTAAGAGTTGCTACGACCCAAAGTCGAAGACTTTAATAAACAAATTTGTGTCACACAGAAAAGTCTACGGTAATAGATAAATATGTCTCCCACGGAAATACCTACGAGTTTTTGTTCTGTCTTTTGATAAATCAAGGTGAACATGAACCAATTGATAACCAGGACTTATATTCCCGAAGAACAACCTAGAATTATCAATCACCTCACAATAATCTTAATCGACTAGCGAAAGAAGATATTGCGGAATCACAAACGATGAGACGAAGATGTTTGTGACTTCTTTTATATATTGCCTATCGGAGAAATCAATCTCAAGCCAATCTTATGATTGTACTTAGTACGATAGAAACAACAAGATCAGATCACACAACTACAAGAAAAATAGTATTGGTCTGGCTTCACAATCCCAATGAAGTCTTCAAGTCGTTAACCTACAGGGTCTCGATAGAAACCTAAGGTTAAAGGAGAATCGACTCTAGCTAATACAACTAGTATCACACAGGAGGTGTGGGGATTAGGTTTCCCAGTTGCTAGAGTTCTCCTTTATATAGTCTTTCAAATCAGGTTTTGCAATCAATGTTAGCTTAGTAACAAACAATTCAATATTCACCGTTAAATGAAAACCTGATTAGATTCAAGATAATATCTTTCAACCGTTAGATCGAAACTTAGCTTGTTACACACAAATGAAATGCACATTTATTTAGGTTTGTGTAGCCTTACCCAAACATGTACACTTAGTTGGTTCAACAGTAGTTAACCAAATGGTTAGCCATATGAGAACCTTCATATCAACCATATTCTTCTTTACCATAACTAGTTCAAATAACTAATGAACTAGTTAGAGAGTTGTTCAATTGCTTAGATCTTATAGAAGTATACAAGACACAATCGAAGAAAAAAAGATTTGATTCACTCGAATCGATTCACTCGAATCGATTCATGAACTTTATAGCCACGGTTTGCAAACTTTCATTCCTTAGTTTATATAAGTTTAAGTTCACGAATAATCGTTTTTAGAAAATAACCAACTTAAGTACGCATACTGGTACGCGGACTTAAGTACCCGGAATAAGTTTGTTTACAGTTCACAAACTCCTGCAGAAATTCACGGGATGTAAACTTCCGACAGTATGCGGACTTGGTACGCGGACTCTAGTTCCGGTTTTCCTGAGCAGCAAAGTACGCATACTTTGGTTCAAGGAATAAGGACTTATACACGTATGAGTTACCATACAATGTTTATATCCAACCATGGTTATATAATCTAAACTCTCATTTCAATCATTGAAACATTCTTAGAGGACGTTATATAGTTGTTGTTCACACACAATTTTTCGCCAAAGCAATTTTCAGGTAATTGAAACTTAATATGACTTTTGTCACTAGTAAAGATGAACTTGGCCAAAGCGAAAGCTTACCAACACATATTTCAAGAAATAGATAAGCGAGATAAACTCGGCTCGAAATAGCAATTGTGTATAATCAAAGTCTATATAGCAAAACGACTTTTGTCTCAAGATAAGAGATAGAGTAGATAGACTTTTGAGTGAATATAGGTTCAAGTCTCGACATACCTTTTAGTCGATGAAGTTCCACCAGTTCCTTGAGTAGTTCTTCGTTTTTGTATGATGATCGTCATGGAGTCTTGAGCTCAACTACACTTTTTATCCTAGTGCGAGACTTATCTATAAGTAGACTAGAAATCAAGACTTATAGTTTTGATCACTAACGATGACAAACATGCTTGAGATAGAAACGCATGTGAGTTCGACCGATCAGTTCTCTAACAATCCCCCCCTTTGTCAATTTTAGTGAGAAAAGTATCGATACATATGGAATACAAAAATAGATAAATAAACTTTTGTAGCTTCTCTTCCACATGCCTGATCTTCTTGGTTCTTCAGCATTACTTGAAATCTTCGTCACTTCCAAGTACTCCAATGATCCCAAAGGTTGTAAGTTTAGTATCATCATTGTTGAAAATCCGTAGCTATAACAATGAGAAAACAAGAATTCTCAATCATTGTTACACAGTGTCATAGTATTGTTTATATAACATCAAAGTTCAATTATATCACAACTTCGACAACAATACTATGGTGATATGTATCACTCTCCCTTATTCAATACTCCATCTCACATGGAAACCACTCCCCCTTACATAATTATCCGAAAACCATATGTATTTGTAGTGTGAACTACACATTAATTCTCCCCCTTTTTGTCAAGAAAATTGGAAAAGGTACGAAAATTAGTGGGATCCTAATGAAATTCCCATAGAGATTTTCATGACCAAAAGAAAGCACATATCAACTTTTTAGATGCAATCATATGGCCGAAGCTCAATGCTTTCATCAAGGAGTTCATAAAGATACAAAATAACCCCTATAATATTCCACAGCCGCACTCCCCATAAATATTTGGAAATTAAGCGCAAGCTCAATTAAGAACTCTCCCCCATAAAATGTCATTCCCGAAAGAACAACAAGAGCGTCCTTACTTTCACAAGAAAAGAAGGATTTCTTTGGACATAAAAAATCACATACGAATATGAATTTGAATCCAAAATACTCAATTAAATTAACCACAAGAAAACCCACGATTAATTTAATTGGAATACACAACCAAATTAACCACAAAAGTGATCAATTCAATTGGTCATGCTCCACATAAGAGAACTTACGGAGCAACAACTAAAATAACCAAACAAGAATGATCAATTTAGTTGGTCATGCTCAAACATAAGGAACCTTATGGAGAAACACGGTATATACACAAAAATGTGGATCGGAGATCGACCAATACTGCGGAATAGACAAGGATTCATTCTATATTCCATCACTATTTGCACAATGATATACAATAGACATAATCTTTGTAGACAAAAATTCATCCTATCTTCCATCAGTTATTTGCATAATGACATAATAGGTTCAGTTTTTGTTTGTAAAAAGTTCATTCGATCTTTTATCAATACTTGCATATCGACATACGAAAGAGATAACTTTTGACCACGTATGGGACAATAATAGTTCACGGACGCAAATACACATATCCCATAACAAATTGCAATATATAAAACCAATAAATATTAATACTGCAAAAAAAATCTTTTCCCTTTGAAGGTAGAATCAATCTTTTTCGCATGGATTTACACCAAGAGTGGTTACCAAAGGCGTATAAAAATATTTTATTAATAAATAAGAACATACAAAGTCATTAAATACCATGCATCATAGTTCACATAAAATGATTGTGAACATTCAAGAATCCCATAGCAATGCGTACTACTGCCTATTCTTGAACTTCCTTCTTTGTGATTCACCAACATCATTTTTTCAAAAGATACAAATGAGCTTATAAGAGAATTACTCCAAGAATCCAAGTGCCCAAGTCGAACAGAAGTAGAACAAGTGCGACGAAACAGAGCAAATTACTCAAAAATAAGATACGGGACAAATACCAACCTCAGATCATTCAAATTTAGGATTTCTCATCACCATTTTGGATAGAATTCAAATATAAAGATAATGCAAAAAAAATGAGGTCATTCCGAGTTCGTATGAAGAAGTTACGGCCAAAACAAATTTACCGAATATTGACGTCAAGTATGCATACGGGTTTGCAAACGAATTTTCATATCCTGGAGCAGTATGCAAACGGGTATGCGTACTTAAACCCCTGGATTTTAATTTTAAATGATGTTATGCATACCTGGTATGTGTACCATATAGTCCAAACATCCCGAACTATTATTTTCAAACCTAAACAATTAAGAACCTTAAACACAGATCAAGTTAGGTAGAAATGATCGATAAGAAAGGTACGTGGATCATTATAAGTTCTCTAAGCAAATAAAAACATAAATCTTGCTCAAGTTTATAGACATACCTTTTTAGAAGAATCCAGTTGAATTCAACAGCCTTACCGAACATAATCTGTGCGCCACAAATTTCGTGCATCCCTCACCGTATACATAACATGGCATTCCTTGGTGAGGATGCACTTACAATACAGTCAAGTTGTGTTGAGGTGAAAAATGTCTTGCTCACCACAAGTGACTTTTGGATTATCATGAAAGAGATCTCTTTTAGAACCTTTTACATCCAAAGAACTCTTTAAGTTCCAACATCATGGATACTGCATTCTCCATAGCCATGGAATTTTCTAGAATATCATTCTTTTTCAAACTCAAAGCGTCATTGACTTTCTTTGGAACCCACTTATGAGTGCGTTTAGAAACAACTGAAACCTTCTTCCCCTTACTCTCTTCGAGATTTCCCGAAAGATAATTGGATTGACTATTCTTTTGCAAGTTAGTCTTTCTCCAATTAGGAGAATCAGATCTTGTATTCGTCTTTACGAAGTTACACTTTGATAACCATTATGATTGTGAAAAGGCTTCATATGATGTTTATAGGCAAATCTAGGTTTATCACAGCAATGATTCCTTTGCCTAAAGGTTGGACAGTTACAACCTGTAGCGTTAAGAGGATTAGTATTAACGTATGATCTTGGTTTCACAACTTCTTGTGATGCCCAAACAAGAACATCATGAAGTTTCTCATTCCTTATACGGAAACGACATCTCCTTTCCAGGTGACCTTTATTTCCGAAATAATGGCAAACATAAGGAATGTTCTTACCTTGATCTGTATGTGTTGTCTTTGGAGGTTGATATATATTGCTCTTGTGAACTTTAACTGCCGGTGAAGGTATTTCACTTTTTCCATCAGTGGAAACCTTTTGTTGAGAAGAATCACTAGCCTTGACAAATTTTACCTCTTTGCTAATACTTGGAGCATCTATTCCCTTATAGCCTAATCCTCGTGAATCACGATGATTTTTACTTGCTCCTAGCATAGTGGTTAATTTGCTTGAACTAGTATTGAAATTTTTCAAGTCATCTTATAGCATCTTGATTTTATCAAGAGCAGCAGCTAAATCAGCCTCAAGGCGTTTTTCTCGAGCGAGATAAACACTTTTTCTGTCATCAAAACTTGCTTGTTGAGAGTTAAACCTTGAAAAATCGGGGGTCTAACAACACCACCCAATGTTTCGCTTAGAAATCTGTATGGACTAACTCCGAAATACTTTCTAGAGAATCAACTAGACAGTCAGACTCAATCTAGGTAAAAGTATCTCGAGTTAATATCTCTCTCTTGTTTTGATTTACTCGAGCAAATAGAAATCAGCGAGTCTTTAATCAAACACAGAGAATAACTTGGATGGTACCAAAGACCAATATCCAAGGATCAATTAATGACAATCAACAACCAAAGGTTGGACTACTCTAATTTATGATCAAACGCACGACCTGTATTATTTCAATTATAAAGATAAAACAATATAATGCGGAAACTGAAATAACACAGACACCAGAAATTTTGTTAACGAGGAAACCGCAAATGCAGAAAAACCCCGGGACATAGTCCAGATTGAACACACACTGTATTAATCCGCTACAGGCACTAGCCTACTCCAAGCTAACTTCGGACTGGACTGTAGTTGAACCCCAATCAGTATCCCACTGATCCAAGGTACAGTTGTACTCCCTACGCCTCTGATCCCAGCAGGATACTGCGCACTTGATTCCCTTAGCTGATCTCACCCACAAGTAAGAGTTGCTACGACCCAAAATCGCAGGCTTTAACAATAAACAAATCTGTCTCATACAGACAAGTCTATCAAAGGACCAATCTGTCTCCCACAGAAAAACCCTAAAGTTTTTATTCCGTCTTTTGATAATAATCAAGGTGAACAGGAACCAATTGATAATCCGGTCTTATATTCCCGAAGAACAACCTAGATAAATCAATCACCTCACAACAATCTTAATCGTATGGTAGCGAAACAAGATGTTGCGGAATCACAAACAATGAGACGAAGATGTTTGTGACTACTTTTTATATCTTGCCTATCAGAGATATTAATCTCAAGCCAATCAATCTGATTGTACTCGTACGATAGAAGATGCAAGATCAGATCACACAACTACGATAAAAGTAGTATCGGTCTGGCTTCACAATCCCAATGAAGTTTTTAAGTCGTTAACCTGGTTTTAGAAGAAGAAAACCAAAGGTTAAAGGAGAAACGACTCTAGCACGCAAACTAGTATCACATGTGAGGTGTGGGGATTAGTTTTGCAGAGTTGCTAGATGTCCCCTTATATAGTCTTTCAAATCAGGGTTTCTCCTTGGTCACAAAGCAAACATTATCCACCGTTAGATGAAAACCTGATTTAGATTCAAGCTAATATTTCTCAACCGTTAGATCGAAAATTTAGCTTGTTATACACAAATGAAATGTACGTTTCTAGGTTTGTTAAACGTACCCAAACGTGTACATTGTTGGTTCAACAATAGTTAACCAAGAGGTTAGCCATATGAGCATTTCATACCAACCATATTCTTCTTCACCATAACTAGTTCAAGTGACTCAAATGAACTAGTTAGAGAGTTGTTCAATTGCAAAGAAATATTATGTACTACACAAGACACAAATGAAGCAAATATGATTTGATTCACTTGAATCGGTTCATGAACTTTATAGCCACGGTTTGCAATTTGCATTCCTTAGTCTTTATAAGTTTAAGTTCAGAAATCATCTTCAGATATATAACCTTCTTAAGTTCGCACACTAGGTTCGCGGACTTAAGCAATCGGGCAGAGTTTACAAACTCCAGCAGAAAATCTCGGCAAAGACTTTCCGCCGGTTCGCGGACTGGGTTCGCAGACTGGTACTCACGTAACAAGTTTTTCAACTCCAGCAGAATTTCTCGGGATGAGAAGTTCGGCAGTTCGCGGACTGAGTTCGCGGACTTGGCAACAAGCCATTCTTCCGGTTTCTCTTGATCAACAAAGTTCGCAAACTTTGGTTCAAGGAATATGACTTATGCCCATATGTGTTTCCACAACAATACTTATGTCCATCATTGGTTATGTAATCTAAACTCTCATTCCAACCATTGAAACATTCTTAGAGGATGTTATATAATTGTTACACCATTTCTCGTCAAAGCAATTTTCAAAGTGATTGAAACATATCATGACT
Source organism: Papaver somniferum (assembly GCF_003573695.1). Lineage (NCBI taxonomy): Eukaryota > Viridiplantae > Streptophyta > Magnoliopsida > Ranunculales > Papaveraceae > Papaver > Papaver somniferum. Next base: position 176,518,991 of record NC_039359.1, on the reverse strand, counting down.
TTCGTCACTAGGTAAATATAAACATGGTCGAAGCGAAACGCTTACCAACACATATTTCGAGATATAGATAGGCGAGGTATACTCGGCTCGAAATACCAAATGTGTATAATCTAAGTATATATATAGCATATGACTTTTTGTCTCAAGAAGTAGGAGATAGAGTAGACAGACTTTTGAGTAACAGATAAGTTTAAGTCTTCACATAACTTTTTTCTCGAGAATTTCCACCGGTTCCTTGAGTAGTTCTTCTTCTTGTATGATGAATCGCCATGAAGTCCTTGAGCTCAACTACACTTTTTATCCTAGTCCGAGACTTAGCTATAGTAGACTAGAAATCAATACTTATAGTTTTGATCAATAACATTGACAAACATGCTTGAGATATCAACGCATGCGAGTTCGACCGAGCAATGCTCTAACAATCTCCCCCTTTGTCAATTTTAGTGAAAAAACTATCAATACATATGGAATACAAAAAAGATAGAGAAACTTTAGTAGCTCCTATTCCACATGTATAATATTCAACATTTCTCGAAATCTTCGTCACTTCCAAGTACTCCAATGATCCCAAAGGTTGTAAGTTTAGCATCACCGTTGTTGAAGATCCGTAGCTATAACAATGAGAAAGCATCGGTCTCGATCATTGATATACAGTGTCATAGTATTATTACACAGTGTCAAAGTGCAATTGTATCACAACTTCAACAATAATACCACGGTCATATGTATCACTCCCTCTTAGTCAATACTCCATCTCACATGGAAACCACTCCCCCTTACACAATAATCCGAAAACCATATGTATTTGTAGTATGAACTACATATTAATTCTCCCCCTTTTTGTCAATAAAATTGGCAAAGGTACAAGAACGGGATCATAATGAAATTTCCGTAAGAGACATTTCATGTCTAAAAGAAAAAAAATACATACCATCTAATTTAGATGCAATCATATAGCTGAAGCTAATAGCATTCATCAAGGAGTTTAAAAGATACAAGATAACCCCTTTAAAATTCCACAGCCGCACACCCCTCAAGATATGACCATTAAGCACAAGTTCAAAAGAACTCTCCCCCATTTGATGTCATTCCCAAGGGAACAACAAGAGCGACCTTAATTTCAAAAGAAAAGAAGGATTTTTATTGGAAGCTAAAAACCATGAGAATGATTTTCTGTATCCAAAATCTCAATCAAATTAATCACAAGTAAACCCGTGATTAATTTAACCAGAATACGCAATCAAATTAAACACAAAAGTGATCAACTTAATTGATTACGCTCGACGTAAGAGAACTTACGGAGCATACGACTAACAAACCCATCAAAAAATGAATAGTATATTTGTTTATATACTCAACATAAGAGGAATCTTACAGAGTATGAAAATACTCAACTAGATTAATTACAAGAGAACCCATAACTAATCTAATTGGAATACACAATCAAACTAATTATAAAAGTAATCAATTTAATTATCATTTGTTTTGCTCGACATAAAAAGACTTATGGAGTAATGACTAAATAACCAAACAAGATGATTAATTTAGTTCAAGAATGCTCAACATAAAGTACCTTACGGAACAACCAACAAAGCTAATCAAAAAAATAATCAACTTGGTTGTATCGTGCTCAACATAAGACACATTACAGAGCCTCACAGTATTACATAAAATATGGATCAGTGAGGATCAATATTGTGGAATACACAAGGATTCATTCTATCTTCCATCACTATTTGCATAACGATTTTTAATAGACATAATCCTTGAACACAAAAGATTTTAACCTATCTTCCATCAAAGAATTGACAATATAGGCTTAACTTTTGTATATGTCAATAGTCTATTCATCCTTAAATCAATACATGAATACCGATCATGAACGACTTTACTTTTGACAAAATATGGGACAACATAGTTCACGGACGTAAACACCAATATCTCGTAACAAATTGAAATATAACAAATCATAAAGATTAAATACTGCAAAACCATTATCCTCCAAATATTTTTAGAATTTAATATCAATAAACCTAAAAAAAACAAGAAGATGAAAAATATAATAGCTATGTGTAGTCACAATCATTGCTATTCAAGCACTAGTTATTCTTCCAACTAAACTAAAAAGAAGACATATTAGGCAACAATATCTTTGAGAAATTCATTATCATTCCCGAACTCCTTGTCGTCAACAGCCATTGGAATATAGGTTCATGGAGGAAGGAGTCAATACCAACAAACCGTCTTGGCTGATGATGTCGAACCAGGGCCTTCTGAATTTCCAAAGATCATAAAACGCAAGCCTTTATTTCACTAATCTCCTTTATTACTTCCTTCAACTCATCAAGAACATCGGAAAACTTCTGAGAGTTAGAAGGGACATCCCTTGGCTTTCTTGTATTCTTCCTCTTTCTTTTCAAGGAAGGAGTTACTGGAGATTTCTCTTTTTCCTTGATTGATGGCTTAACAATCATATTGACATATTTTCCATCCAAATACATGATGCTTAGAGAACAGTTATAAACAACTGGTTTTTTGTGAGTGAAATTCACAATCTCATTAAGCAGTCTTAAGATATAAAAGATATCAGAGAGGAAAAAGGAATGTAGGGCTCGCAATCTTTAAACAGGTTCGTGGATGCCCAATTCTAAACCCTATAAAGAGTAGAATTTTTCTCCTTTAATACACTTAAAAAACTCATGACGAAGTAGTCCTCTTTCAGATGAGGCTGATGGAGAAGCATCAGAGCCTTAAGGGTTTCAAATTTCTCAAAGTAATTCTCCACATAGTCAGTTTGGGATAACTTATTAAAACAACCAACAAAATTTTCACTAGCTAAATCTTCAAAACGTTGACAAATAGCAAAAGAAAACTCGGACCAAGAAAGTGTGGGTTTACCGGTTTGGCCAAATGAATAGCTGCAAATTCAAGTTGTTGTGATTCAGGAACGTCTTTGAGCTGAAAGAAACGATCACATTTGCGGATCCAAGCTCTAGGGTTGTCACCACCAAATTTAGGAAAATCGATTTTGGGGGTTTTGAAGAAGTTACTATGACTTGTAGCTTCATTATTATGGTTTTCAGAGTGACCAGAACGGCCGAAGTTTGGTGGTGTTTCAGGTGAAGGTGGAATGGGTAAGGCTTGGGTTATGTGGTTGAAATTTTTTTGAAACTGTACCTTGGATCATGTGGATAAGGCTATCAAGGCCTTTAATGATTCCTGTTGAGTTGTTGTTGTTGCCTGACGAGCTTCAGCTTCTTTATGATGTAAATCCTTTAGTTGTTGCAGCATGAGAGAGATCTCTACTGTTCTAGCATCCGCATCTTTCAAAACACCAGTCATTGTTGTGGTACAGAATCGACTGGGTGATACTAACTATCAAGAATCGTACTTGATATTGACAAGACTAAGGTGATTACACATATGACCAGGGAAGACACGATTCGTTTAGTCACTTCTACGCTCAACAGAGCATAGCCTCAGATCTATTTTCTCATTCTCTACCTCTCTTACAAAATCGTTTTAGACTTTAAAGCAACTAAAAACCCTAAAGTCTAAGACCTAACGGCTAACAGCCTTACACGTGGTTGTATCTCCCACGTCAAAAACAGATAATTAAATTTAAACTAGAATTATTACTGCTGTACGGATACATTCTTGCTACACCCACAAGTTACTCAGGGCTGTCAAGGCTGGGACATGACACTCGACAGGGAAGAATGGATAGATTTTGCTGTGATCATGATGGATTGATGCTGTTGACGAAGGATGAAGCTGATAAATGCATGACAGTGAGGTGAAGATTGAAGATTGATGATGGGGCTTCGGTGATTTATTAATGAGGAAGAAAAGGAAGAACAGGAAGATGTATCTGCGATGAAGGGAATGGAGTTTGCTGTCAATAATATCGACAGCGCTGGTGAAAAAAGATCAATGGACGATGCTGATGTTCGCTGCTAATAGTTGATGCTGATTATTGGTGATCGATGGGAGCTCATGATGATAATTTAGAAGAAAATTTGAGTTCGAGTTGGACAGAGAAGTTCGTGATCATGGGTGATGGGTGACAGAGCTCAGCAATGGGTTTGGATCAATGGCAGAAGTCAGGGGAGAAAGACGATGCTTCCATTATCATGACAGTGGTGATGAAAATATCAATGAGTAAAAACAGGGGAATGTATTGCCGCTGCTATGATAGGTGGAGGTCGAGTTTACGCAGAGAATATATAGTCTCTTTAGGAGAGAACGCTGATGAGAAGGTGGTTGCTGGAGATGGAGAATGAGTTTGCTGCTATTGGCATTTGGAAGTTACGATAAAAGACGGTGAACTACTGGTGCGAAGATTTAATGAATGACGTCACAGTGGGACCGGTCCAATCTCCTACTTCACGTGCAGCAAAAGATAATAGGCGAGAAGACGTGTGGTGGGGTTGTGTTTACAGTACTTCTGCCCAAGCTATGACTCGTAGAGAGGAAGGTGATGATTTTGTGTATTGCGGAGCATCGAGTCTGGATAGATCGACGGTGCATATGAAGATACAAGGGTTCCTCAGAGGATCGGAAATCATACGCACGCTACTAGAATACACCGCACCTAATTATCAACACCAATTTTGGATTTCCCAGGGTTTTTGAAGGCTATAAATAATCCAGCGTTTTTAGGGGCCACCCGAAAGGATTTAGGGGCCATCAATTTATACCCAGCCAAAGACTCTAGTTAAGGGGTATCCCATATGATATTGAAGTTACATAAATGGCCTTCTAGTAAAACTGTATAAAAATCAAATCAAAATTTTTTTTACTCATTTCAATTCTTCTTCTTCCAGTTTCATATTATCTTCCGATTGTGGAAGAAAAAAAACTTTCCCTCGTTCAACCGAAACATCGCCGCGAATCGTAAAATCAAAACATCGTCGATTCGTTTATAAAACAATAGATAAGGGAAATGAAACCCACAGACCTAGAACCAAAAATGTTGCTCGGGGTATCGATCCAAAGATTGGGATTTTAGCAAGAAATAAAGAAATTCTTGCTGCAAATGAAGAAGAACGCGAAGAAGAAGTACCCGGCAATGTAGTCGGTGGTGGCGATTCCGATAGTCAAACACTTCGTCAACTTCAAATGGCCCCAATTACGTAAGAATCTATCATTTTTGGGGTTTATTTCGCTTTAATTCGACGAATCGAGAAAAACAATTTCTAGGGTTTTCGGTTATTTATCCAGATTCGGGAGATATTCATGCTTATTTACTTCCGAATGTAGTCGTGTTCTTCATTTCTCAAGAACATCGACAGTATTCGGGAGAAATATTTGTTGGTTATCTGCCGAATATTGTTGGCCATATCTTCCTGGATACAAACTGGTAATAATCGGTAGTTTAATGAATTTTTTTGCTCCCGAATATATTTAAGTAGACACACAGTATTCGGAAGTACACTCACTACCGAATATATATATTGAAAAAATCTCAAAATTTCTGATATAGGAAAAATCCCATTTTGGGGCCAGTATTTATTCGGAGTACAATATAATGTTTTATACCTCCGATTGTGTATGATAAAATTTTAGAGTTTCTGAACTCCAGTTGATGAATATTCGGTTGTAAACATGTTTAGTTATATTCCGATTGTTTTTCATTCGGGAAAAATATGTGTCTTCTTACTTCCGAATTTGTTTATTCGGGTTATAGTTGTGTACTTTGTCTTCCGATTGTGTAGGATGAAAAATTTAGAGCTTCTGAACTCCAATTGATGCATATTCGGTTGTAAATATGTTTAGTTAGCTTTCGATTATTTTGTATTCGGGAACATTATGTGTCTTCTTACTTCCGAATGTGTACATTCGGGTTATATTTCCATACTTTGTCTTCCGATTGTATAGTTTGTAAATATTGTTCCTTTCTTTGTTGTTTAGACAAAGTCGAGAAAGGAGGAAGAAAGTGACAGCTAGTGCTAGGAGGGAAAGGAGTGCCAAAGATAATTCAAGTGCTCAACAAAGCTTAGAAGAACAAAGCAGTCAACAAGGAGTGCAACCAAGTGTTGAACAAAGTGTAGAAAAACAAGGCAGTGAACAAGGGGTGCAACCAAGTGTTGAACAAGCCGCTCAACAAAGTGCAGAACCAACTGCTCCACAAGTTACACCCCACCATGAAATTGAACCAGTTGATCCAGTGCCAAGAGTAGAAGAATAAGGACAACCAAGTGGTACCCAAAAAGCCAAAAAAGGAAAAGATGGTGTAAAGAAGGATATTGCTAAGAAAACATCACATCTTGTCCCTCAGCACTTGAAGAAGAAGGGTATTCCAGCAGGCACAATCCTTGGGCTACCAGCGGATGGAGGGAAATTGCTATTTGGATACAAAGACTCATGGGCCAGAGAAATATACGAAACCGAGGTAATAAAATTACTATTTTTTATTAATGTATTGTCTATGTGTTATATCGTAATATTTGTATTAAGGATTTTTTTATGTACTTTAATAGGATCATCAAGATGCGGTCCGTCTACTCAAACCTACCGCCTCACCAACAAAAATGCTTGCGTGGCCTTTATCCGGTGAATGTGAAAGGTTCAAGTCAATTGTTGCCAACTCGGGGTTAGCTAATGCCGCCGAGAATTCATTGTTGGAACATGATCGTGTGTCCATATCGGCGTTCGTGGAGAGAATGTATCCTGAGACCGATACTTTCCATATGCCGTTTGGGGAGATGACGATTACCCCGGATGATGTTGTGCAGATTCTTAACCTTCCCGACCAAGGCACAGCTGTGAAGTTTAACTACACAAAGCAGTTAAGTTGGGCACAACTTTATGCTCTAACTAAAAAGTGCTTAGGTTGGGATGAAGAGACAACAACAGCAGAGTTTAGGAGGCATGCAAGTTACAGAACAAGACAGATCAACATTACAGCTTTGATGAATATGTTCCGAGGCACCTTGGAGAAGGAAAAGAATGGAACGTTAACTGATGAGCAAGTGAACCACGCTGCACCGCATATCTCCTTTGTGTATTGGGATGTGTCATATTCCCCAATACTTCTGGCAACCGGATCGACGCCAACCTTATACAACTTTTGGATCCTCTCCATGAAGTCGGTGACTATTCTTGGGGCACGGCATGCCTAGCATTCTTGATGGAAGAGTTGAGAAAGGCTTCGAGGCTAGGAACCTGCCAAGTTGCCGGGAACGTGGCTCTATTGCAGGTTTTTTCTTTAACTCTATAACTCACTCTATAGTTATTCGGTAGACAATACATATGATGCATATTCATAACTCCAAATGACGCATATTCGGTAGGAAATGATCCATCTCTTTTTCCGAATGTTGGTTATTCGGTGGCTAGTACTTATTTTTTGTTTCCGATTATAATATCGGAAATATTCTTTTGATATTAGAACCGAATATACAGGCCAGAAAAACTATAGGTTACTGAACTCCAAATGACGCATATTCGGTAGGAAATGATCCATCTCTGTTTCCGAATGTTGGTTTTCGGTGGATAGGTACTTTTTTTTTTCCGATTATATATCGGAAATATTCATTTGATATTAGACCGAATATACAGGCCAGAAAAACTATAGGTTACTGAACTCCAAATGACGCATATTCGGTAGGAAATGATCCATCTCTTTTCCGAATGTTGGTTATTCGGTGGATAGGTACTCAGTTTTATTTCCGATTATATAATCGGAAATAATGTTTGGAAATTACTACCGAATATACACAATCTATTTACTAAAACTTGGTTTCTTATGTATATAGGCATGGATCTATGACCACTTCCCTATCCTGAAGTTGGCCGGAGAGAACCCGGGGTGGTGCAAAGGTACTCCTAGAGGAACAAAGTATATTTGAAGACAACCGTTCTAGGACAAAAGAGCAGCAGTTGATTCGCATGAGGGAGATTTTGGACCAATTGAAGGCCTCGGACGTATGCTTTGATCCATACAAGGAAGATCGAGCCAGTGGGCATATAAATGGTCGGTCGGACTTGTCCCTTTATTTTGGACCATTGTGGCACCCCACAGGATATGTGATGTATAACCCCTCTAGGGTGATGCGACAACACGGGTATATAACATCAACCTGTGGAGAAAATGGGGGATTACTACAAATTGGAGTTGGAGTTGTGCTCTTCTAGTGGTGATAATCTCACGATTGTTCACACAGGCCCACCTACTGTTCTTGATAACTGGGATAAGAGGAATGACTTCATTATCGACACTGGTAGACGAACCACCCGAGGTGATGAAAATTCTCCAGACTATATGAGTTGGTATAACAAGGTATCACATCCTTTGGTTATCCGTGAAATCATATCCAACACTACTGCGGCGGGTTCAAGTTATAATTGTATCATCAAAGACAAACCAGCTGGTTATGATAGACTGGTGCGTGTTCTTATATTTTTGTTCATTTTATATTATTCCTATAAATCTTAGGTAATTACCGTTTGATGTTATGTCATTACGTATAAAAAACAGGTGAATAGGTTCAAGCGTGTTTCCAAAATGTTAACTGCATGCCTGAAGAGCGGAGATCCCATGCCAGCTGAGAAGATCAAAGAGGCTAGAGATCTAGTTGATAATATGGATAACGAAGATTATGCTTCCCAGTTTGGGGAGAAAGTCACGAAGAGGCATCCGCCCAAGGTGGCAGTATCAAAGACGGGTAAAAGAACTCGAGCTTCATCGAGAGCTGAAGAAGTGCTCCAACTGAAGGTGCTCAAACCCGTGGTGTGCAGGACTGGGAGGTAGTCACGGTCGTAAAGTAAAGAAGAGTAGATAAATGACAATGATTTGTGTTGTACATTCGGAAGTTTGGGTAACTAAGTTAGACAAGTTCAAATGACAATGATTTGTGTGGTACATTCGGAAATTTTGGTAACTAAGTTAACTTCCGATTATTTCAAGTTCAAAATTTGAAAAGTATCAGTTTTTCCCAAATTCTGATTTTTGGGCCATCGTACATTCGGGACTTTACAAAAAAAATTATCCTCCGAATATTACAAGTTCAAAACAAACCATGCCATGGCTCTAGGTGGTTCCAAGGGCCAATATAGAAGGTTAGACACCCATATTCGGAAGTTTGGTAACTAAGTTAACTTCCGATTATTTCAAGTTCAAAATTTGAAAAGTATCAGTTTTTCCCAAATTCTGATTTTTGGGCCATCGTACATTCGGGACTTTAAAAAAAAATTATCCTCCGAATATTACAAGTTCAAAACAAACCATGCCATGGCTCTAGGTGGTTCCAAGGGCCAATATAGAAGGTTAGACACCCATATTCGGAAGTTTGGTAACTAAGTTAACTTCCGATTATTTCAAGTTCAAAATTTGAAAAGTATCAGTTTTTCCCAAATTCTGATTTTTGGGCCATCGTACATTCGGGACTTTACAAAAAAAATTATCCTCCGAATATTACAAGTTCAAAACAAACCATGCCATGGCTCTAGGTGGTTCCAAGGGCCAATATAGAAGGTTAGAACCCATATTCGGAAGTTTGGTAACTAAGTTAACTTCCGATTATTTCAAGTTCAAAATTTGAAAAGTATCAGTTTTTCCCAAATTCTGATTTTTGGGCCATCGTACATTCGGGACTTTACAAAAAAAATTATCCTCCGAATATTACAAGTTCAAAACAAACCATGCCATGGCTCTAGGTGGTTCCAAGGGCCAATATAGAAGGTTAGACAACCCATATTCGGAAGTTTGGTAACTAAGTTAACTTCCGATTATTTCAAGTTCAAAATTTGAAAAGTATCAGTTTTTCCCAAATTCTGATTTTTGGGCCATCGTACATTCGGGACTTTACAAAAAAAATTATCCTCCGAATATTACAAGTTCAAAACAAACCATGCCATGGCTCTAGGTGGTTCCAAGGGCCAATATAGAAGGTTAGACAACCCATATTCGGAAGTTTGGTAACTAAGTTAACTTCCGATTATTTCAAGTTCAAAATTTGAAAAGTATCAGTTTTTCCCAAATTCTGATTTTTGGGCCATCGTACATTCGGGACTTTAAAAAAAAATTATCCTCCGAATATTACAAGTTCAAAACAAACCATGCCATGGCTCTAGGTGGTTCCAAGGGCCAATATAGAAGGTTAGACAACCCATATTCGGAAGTTTGGGTAACTAAGTTAACTTCCGATTATTTCAAGTTCAAAATTTGAAAAGTATCAGTTTTTCCCAAATTCTGATTTTTGGGCCATCGTACATTCGGGACTTTACAAAAAAATTATCCTCCGAATAATATAGTCGTGTTTAGAAATACCAACCTAATCGGTAGATAAAAATTTAAGTTCGCTACCGAATGTCTTATTCGGAGGGAATACGTGTATCGTTAGCAACCGATTGTAGTGCATCATTGATACGAAACCTCAACGGCCATATTTTCAGAAACCTCAACGGCCATATTTTCAAAAATTAGAGCCGTTGGAACTCTAATCTATATAAGGAGGGTAACCCCTCTCAGTTATTATTGAGTAAAAAATCAGAATGAAAAACCTTTTCAATGGCAAGTCCATCATCAATCGACAACATACTTCGAAGATGCAAGCGAACAACTACATCAATTGCAGCAATGGAAGAAGAAATACAAAAAAGGAACAAACAACCCAAAAAAATTAAACCATCGTTAGTGGCAACGAAGGAGGAGGAAGAGGAAATCAAGGCTAAGAAGCGAGGTGAAGAACAATTCCATCATAGAGAAAGATTAAAACAAGTTGAGGAAGAGACCGAATGGATAAAAAATTATTACATTGTGAAAGATCTACCCAAAGAACAGCAGGACGATCGTATATTTTGGATTAACGTTTCATTGGGTCCTTTTGTTGGTAAGTACAAGAAGCCACGCCACAATTATGAACCATCCCATGTTTCTTCAAGGGTGCACCATGTTATAAAATTGTGCACCGAGTACAACCGTATTCTTGCTAGGCACAGAGACGACAGGTTTGCGGCACAAGATGCTTATTCCAAGTGGAGAGGAGAGTCGTTTCTACATTTCGAAGCCGCGTTGATTGTTGCATCTCGGACTGGGAAAAAAGAATAACATGTGATGTTTGAGTGCTGTAAATTCAAATTTTTAATATTAATCGGCGGTTTGATAAAATATGGAATTCCCGAATATGATTAATCGGATTGAAGTGTTATAATACTGTTGTTCCGATTACATAGTTTCAAAAAAAATTATAGCCGTGCCTCGAAATACCCACCAAATCGGTAGATAGATATTTAAGAGTTCTACCGATTATAATATTCAGAATCAAAACGTGTATCATTACCAACCGATTATAATATTCGGAATCAAAACGTGTACCAAAGAGCCCGATTCCTACATTCGGGAGACAACATTGTATTTTTGCGACCGATTAAATCATATATCTTCACAAAAAAGTTTCCAAAAAACTTGTACAAATTACATGTTCGAAAAAAAAACGATCAAACATCGTCATCATCCGAGGGGATCAATTCGAGTAACTCGGGGAAAGTTGTGGTCCATAACGCGATCCCAATCAACCATGTTGGACTCATATTGTTTCACCCAATCCTTGCAATGGTTCATCGGGAAGTAATCGTGCCACTTACTCAACGGAGGTAACGGACAATCTTTCTTTACTCTTAAACCGATAAAATGCATTTCATTCACAAATGCCATTACGATTCTTCTATCTTTAACCGACTCGTCGCAAGCCGTTCTTGTGGGTGCAAACGTCATGCTAAGTCCATACATAGGAGGAACAAAATGTACCACGCAATTCAAAACGTCCGCTAGGAGATATCCAAATTTAGGCATTGTCATCCAATACTTGGATCCGATTGTCTTCAATCCCTTTCGGCACTTCACACGCGCAACTAAGTCTTTGAACTCTTGTTCTTTGTCGTATCTATCTCCTGCCTCATCATCTCCAATAAAAACCCTTGTCCTTCACTAGTTGTACCGCCATCTTATTTCTTAAATATTGGCATTGGGTGACATCTTCGATATCCGCCTCTCTAAAGTAACCCATTTGTTCCGTAGCAACGTGAAACCCACAATTTCCATCCCCATCAACCTCGTCGGTCGACAAAACAAATGGAATGATAAGTGGAGGGAGTTGTTCCAAATACTCTTTGTATATTGTATATGTGGATCGATTTGGTCTTCCATTAAGATCTCTAGGGCAACGAAGAGTACCTTTGTCCTCTTTATAGTAAGAATTTCCATTGATTGGGTTTGTTGCGAGGCGTTCATTTGCTCAACAACTTCTTCGACAACATTGGGTTGACTTACTTGAGAAGGCTCTGTAGAGATCTTGGCCTTACTTTCTGGGTGGTTGGTCCACTTTGATCATTTCTTGGACGACCTCTTTTCTTAGGTTCCGGCTCATCTTCAAATTCGGCTTCCGAACGCTCGTGCCTAGACAATATTCTTTTATTAGACAAATACTCCTTCAACTCTTTTCTTTGGATGGTCCTCGACACTTCGGTGTTCGGCCTACCGGTGTTCTTTTGCTTAATAGGTTCATCAACCTCCCTTAAAAGGGTGAAGGGCTTCCTCCAAATTATGCATCAATATTTGCTTTTTGGTGCCGTTTGATGTAGCGTAACGCTCGGCTATTCGTGCACACAATTCCGACTCCAAGAAAGACGGACCATCAACTACCGGGGTGTTCGGAGTGAAATTTAATTGCTTCCAAAATGGGTGAATATCATGATGTCAATCACTTCAACATACCTACCCAACTTATGACGACACGGGAGTCCAATACCTATCATATCCTTGCAAACACAAACCGTATTCTCGTCATCATAAGTTTTATATAACTTCAATTGTTTCATCATGCGATTTATAGCCCATCTTGAAACTTTATGAACAACTCCCCTTAGAAGCAATTTTTCCTTAATATGTTCCATCGGGAATTGGTGTACACTAAATTGCATACATTTCCTAATCTTTACGAGATCACGATTGGTGAATTCATGGATTGCTTCTTGGATCGACACAACTTCACTTTGACTACCAATTAGTATTTTCTTTAGTCGACCATGAGACCCCTCCGCAATGCTTGTCGCCTCGTTCTTGAAGTTACGATATTCATATGTCCATGCAAACACAAACCTCTCCTTAATCGTTAACCATTGTTTTTTACAATACTCAACCGGTTTTGGGTAGTCCGTGCCGTATTCATCCTCAAAGTTCTTCAAGTTACATTCGTAAATTTCCTCGGTCATCGACCAAACGATTTTTTCCCATGCTTTCATAAATATTTTCCAAATAATTCCATCCTCCTTCCACTTTTCTTCAAATAGTCTATCCTCTTCCTTACGTTCTTCCACGGTTAATTTACTAATGCGCTCATCCTCTTCCTTTGACCTCTTGGTACCCTTCCTTGGTCTTTTAGCTTGGAAATGATGATGGCAATTGGTTTTGAGATTGCATTGAATGTGCCACGTACATTGCAAGTTTTGGGCTTCCGGAAACACTACCGCTATTGCATGCATTAAGGCTTGATCGTTATCCGTTACAATAACCCTTGGAAAATTATCACCGTTATAAATGGACCTCAACGTCTCCTACATCCAAATGAAACTCACATTGTTATCATGATCCATTAAACCCCATGCAATCGTAAACGTGTTTTTGTCCGAAGTATGGCAAGCAATGTTCAACAACGGCATGTTATACTTGTTTGTCTTATAAGTAGCATCTATCAACAAAATTTGATGAAAGCATTGAGCCAATTGGATCATTTCGGGATGTGCCAAGAAAATACGAACCACTATACCATCCTTTTCTTCCCTTCTCAAGGTGTATCCGTGTAACTCTGCTAACCACTCCGATTGTTGCATGACCGTTCTACCATCCCATTCAGTACTTTTGATCGTAGCTAGGGCCGACTTAATTGTAGACAAAGAAGACAAGTTGTCTGGGTCGTCCGCCTTTATTTTACTTAAGATCGCACTCGCTTTTTGGATCCGCATAGACCTCACCGTCTGCATTTGATGTGGTTTTAACTTGGAAACCATTACATGTCCAATTAAATCCAACGGATCATCATGGTTGTGACAACCGTTATCAACTTTATACATTTTATACTCTTTACCTTTAATACCATCGGGATTATAGAAGACAATCTTAAATGGGCATCCTATCTTCTTGGTATTGCTTCGGTATTTCATATTCGTCTTCCGTACGTACTTACTATTCTTTCCCTCGTGACTCTTTCGCGTCCCACCTCGCTCACAAATCATTTCAAATCGAGTGTCACTAACATGATTATTTTGAACTACCACGCACATGTTATCTTTTTCCTTGTTCATAAGCCATTCCTTTGCCTCCTTCTTACTTCCAAATGTCTAAACGTGCATAAAACAAAACAAATCTAATAAGCATAACCATTTAACATATAAATTTTGAAAAAGAAAAGTAGTAATGAGTATACCAAATCGTTTGCATAGTATAGGGAAGTGTCGGGCCTCAAATAGAAATCATCAACAAACTCTTCAACGGCCTGCATATGAAAGCAACAAATTATTATACAATAATCGGAGGTTATTAAATAAGTAAAACTGCCGAATATACTATATTCGGAATCCTATCGGTTACCCAAAACACCCGATTTATGCAAATGAATGTACACAGTTTACTGAGTGCAAAAAATGATATAATCGGAATCTAAAATATATAGTAAAACAGTCGAATATAAATAACCGAGAGATAACTTTAATCGATAAACATCCGATTTTAAATTTTTCGGAAATTTTATTTTGAGGCCACTGTTATATTCGGCAGTCAAATAATGTTAAACTATTACCGATTGTAAAGGATAAGAATACTGAGTTTTGAAATTTTTTGAGGAATTCGTTTTTGGGGCCATTCGGAGGTAAATAACTCTACATAACTATCGAATGTAGATTTTTTTGGAAAACCAGTTTGGGGTTTTTTCTCATATTCGGCAGTAAACTACTATCTTGGAACTACCGAATATACATATTTGGTACTCAGTGTGTTATATTCGTAAGTTTATTCGAGAAATTATCTACCGAATCTGGGTAGTTCATGGCATTCAATGCATGCAATAATCGGTTTTTCTTGTTTACAAAAGCACACAAACACATGCAAATCGAGTATTTGAGTTTCTTAACACAATACCTGTGTTTTACATGCATCGTTAGCTTCAATATCAGGCGATTCTCCATTTTCTTCCATGAAAGGGTCGTCTAGGTTTTCCTCTCCACAAAAGTTTGGATCATATACCCCAAATTGTCTTCTCTAAACGGTCGTGAACCCTCAACATTTTGTTCTTCGCCATGATTCTCACCTTCTTCTTCATATCCATCCATTTTTGTAGTGATAAAATGGGTTTTCCCTTTTTTCCTTCACATTCTTCTCTATAACTCTAACAACTCAAAAATGAAAAAGAAATGGAAAAAATGAAACAGAAATCATTCTAATACTGCACCGACTACAATCGGAAGTCTGGGTAATATTTTGGCTTCCGATTACAATCCGAGGATAACAATGTTATCATATCCTCCGAATATATAAGGGTAATTTCGCCATTACGAATTACGCGAGATAAGGGCTGGCTACATTTTCCCTTTGGGTGACCTTTTTTGTTTTATTGTTGGCCCCTAAATCCTTTTGAGTGGCCCCTAAAAACGCGAGGATAAATAATAGTCAAAACCCAAAAAAAAAGTAACTTTTTCTCCCATTTTTTTTTCTCTAGCTACAAGACAAGACAAAACATAAAATATTTTTTTTCTTTTTCTTTATTCTAAGAGATTCTCCGACTGTCATTGTGTGTTTTTCATATGTGGCAACACAAATAGAACATCCTCAATATATTTTTCCTTAAAATTAGGGAGAGAAAAAAAATCCATCTCCAACAGTATTGCATTTAACCTCTTCTTTTAATTAGTATCAATTTTACTAGATTTTGTGCCCGTGCTACGTACCGGGCGGATCCTTAAACCATTCACCATTATTATTTTTGGGGCTTCGCCCCCACCGTCGCGATGCATTTTGGATTTGGTATGGCACTGCTTCGCCTCGCCCCGTCCTGTCGTTTAAGATTTTTGATTTGGTGTGGCTAGGCTTCGCCTCGCCGCGTCCAAAGCATACTTATTACTCCCTCCGTTTCTAAAGAATAGGCAGGTTCCTTTTTTGGGTATGTCAAAAAAGTAGGCTTGTTTCCATATGTGGAAAGTCAAATGCTATGATTTTACTACTATACCCATTCAGGGAACACTTCTCTCTCTCCATTTTCTCTCCTAATACAAAAAAGGGACCACTTCTCTTTCCTCTTTCTCTAATAACAAATGAGTGGGGACCAAAGGATAGATTAGTAAAAAACATGGAAAGTGGCTCCAATGATTAGTTTTCTTAATTTTTGTGAAAACCAAACAAGTCAATTTTTTAGAAAGTAGGGAGTAGTTGGTATGCCTAAGTTTCGCCTCTACCCGTTTCGAAGCATTTTTTACTATGCATTTTTCATTTGGTGTTGCGCGGTTTCGCCTCATCCCGTCGCGATACATTTTTGATTTCTTAGCGATGCATTTTTGATTTGGTGTGGCGAGTAACAAAATAATTTGTCATTTTTTTGTTATACCCTGCGACTAAGTTGTTTTTCTTCTCGACAAAATGAAAATTGATAAGTTCCCGAACATTGATTTTTAATAAGTCCTCAATTAAATTTTGGTTTCCAATTATCACCGCATGTAGATGTCAATAATGCAAATGCATCCGTGTCAAAAATAAATAAATAATGCAAATGCATCAGATGCAGCATAAACATGATTAATTAACCTAACTTGTGTCCATGCTACGCTCCCGGAAGACCCGAAAACCATCTACCATCATTCATGCAGATATTATGTTCGGGGCATAGACGTAAACCATCTACCATCATTTATGCAGATATTATGTTCGGGGCATAGAAGTATTGTAGGCACACGGGTTTCTAGAGCCGATCACCGGTAAACTGAGTCAATTCAGTCAAGGTGTATGGTGAGTTAGTCACCGAGTAAGAACAGCTCAGTCAGGGAGTCAACTGAGTAATCTGAATGATTTAGGCCTGTCAGTTCCGTGAACTGCAGTGCATAACTTTTCCAGAAATGCAAATATCTAAGCTCATTCTGTAGGTTCAATCACCAGTGATCTTAATCTTCACAGATTTCTTTCCCTGTAATTTCAGATCAAAACAATGCACTTATCTTGTACTCTCCATGTATTGATTTCATTCATACATTCTATCATTCCCAGTAATGACAGTAACCACCAACTCCTCAGCTGCAATACCCATTTGTTTCAGCGCCACAATCAGCTACATAACCACCATAGACTCATCTCTGCAACAGTAACCGTAAATCCTTTTCCATTGCCATCCCTCCACTGTCTACCATTTTCACTGCTACTCACTCCCTCTTCATTAACAACACATCTCAATTCCAATCTGCCATCCACCTCAGCTTCATAACAAACTTAAGACTATTGTCTTCTCTACCTTGTAACAGCACATCCGTCAACACCATTGTCAGACTCAGACCTGCATAACCCCATGTATAACCACACTGCAACACCAATAACACTTTCTGTGGCTTCTTATCTCAGCTAAAGACTGTAGCTGCATCTTTACTTGAAATTCATCAAAACCCTTCAAGGTCAACTCATCTGAACTCACCATTTCTTGACCTGTGGAACCTAACATTCATCTAAATCAGTTCACCAAACAAACCACTAACCCGTTATTCACAATGCCATTCAAAACATTCATAAAAACACGCGGCATCTACATCTGCACCCATTCCAGTTGCACACTTCAATTACGCCATTTGTTCTCATATCTCATTCTCCTCGCAGAACTCTCGGCTGCAATCTTGAGCATTCTCTCTGTCAAATATAACTCTGACTTCTAGCCATACCATGTCCTCCAACTGATGACAACAGTTAACACCACCTGAACCCATTAAACTCCTCATTCAATCGGAAACAAGTTACAATTATCAACCCACCTCTGAACATAGCCTCCGATATCCCTTGTTAACTTCCTGAACAGATTCTGGAATAGGACTCCAAGTAAAGGACCAGCAAGGTCCATCTTCTTGTTTCCATAATGATCCCGATCATCCTCAGGCCTTTGGTCGAGTACCGAAAGCAAGAGTCAACAATAGCTTAAAACAATCAAAACAACGGACATTCAAATTAAAGAAGAAGAAAAAAAATTCACTTGACTTCAAAACTTAACAAAATATGAAACGATATTTTATCCCAGGACATAGACTCAAGTACTGGACATAAACTCTTGCAGGAAAAAACAAAAATAACTGAATCAAGAGAAGAGTGTTAAAAGAATATATTCCATGCTTGTTCAATCTCCCAAAGAAGTAAATTAAAACTGGATAGTCCAGAAACAATATGAACCTTACTCTTATCAAAATCCATTGAATCAAGAACCTCGACCATGCTAACGAACTCCTCATCTCCATATGTTGACCCAAAAATATTTAATCCCAAATGATGTGGATGTTTTTCTCCTACGAAATTCCACTAAGCTGTCTATAATTTCCTGACTCATACCAGCTGGAATTGCAGGATTGGGAAAGAGAACTCCATGAACCTGTAGTCCTTGCTTATTTGCATGGTTGTATGCCCGATCTAGAGCACCAATGCTTAAAGTGAAGTTGCTGGTGCTATGGCATGGAACAGGAATTAATTGCACTCCAATCCGATATTCTTTTATAACGAAAGACATTTCCAGTATCAATCAGACAGATACTAAGAATCTCATCTGCAGGGGTTGCACAGCAGTTAACACGAAATCTGATCCACTTAACAATGGTATTCAATAATTCATGGTTCTCCAGTAGAAAAAAATTATGTCCAACTTCATATCAACTTGTAAGTTGTATCATCTTTCTATCAAAACCAAATTCGAATAACACCCAAGCCTCTCACTACCTAACGGACTCTAAATTATCTCTTAATATTATGTACATTGTACAAAGAAGTAAATGCTTAATCATTTAATTCATTCAATTCTTGCATTCAAGTACAGAGTTGTAGTTAAAAATCAATGAATACCAAGGGATTCTCACAATTAAAATTATTCAGTATTCCATGGTTCTCCGGCAGACAAAAGTTATGCTCAACTTCATTTGAACTTGTATCATCTTGCTGCCAAAACCAAATTCGAATCACACCAAAGCTTCTCACCACACCGCGGACTCTAAATCATGTCACAAACAAAAAAGAACACCAAATTTTCAAAAATCAAAACCAATTTAAATAGGGTTACCTTAAGCAGTATGGTTTCGGCACGAAAAGGCTCCAGGATATTCTTTTCTGTTGAATCCAAATCAACCCAGAAATATCACCCATCAAAACCACTTCCCTATGAACATCTCCAATTCTTGTTGTAGATACACCCATCTTGAATTCAGCATCAGCTCTCAGATCACGCTTTTACAAACCGAAATCTCTGATTTCTCTTGATTTAAACTCGACAGCCGCAGTAGCTGCTCATCTCTCACATAAACTGCAAAAAGAAGAAATAAACATCAACAATATCAAATCTGCATCCCTGCAGTATAAGGAAAAAAAAAGGATAAGAACTGATCTGAGAAGGAGCGGCGAATGAAGGAGATAACAAACCCTAAGAGAGATAAAGAGTGAAATCGGCGGTGGTGAAAGAGAAGATGAGACGACACCGAGGCGTGGGTTTATTCTGGTTTTAGTTTTCTTAGGTTTAGAGTTTGAAGGACGTGTGTATTGTATACCTAACGGACCTGAGTACCGTCTAGTTAAGTATTTGGTGTGAACCAAGTGTAAGTAATTATTTAGCTGAAAATCTACGTGTAAGTTTTGCATGCCCAAGTTTTGGCTAACAGAGTTACAAACGACCAGTTAAATATAAGGTGTAAACAGAGTGTAATTCGAATTTTAATGCTCCGACCAATAGAATCCAGCCACTTGTCCTCTTCAGAATTGTTCAGTGTGAAAGCTTTTATCTCATTTAATTTGAGGAGGGTGTCACACTCACCGTGCAACGTGGAAGCTCATATGACTTAGTGTTTTAAAGGAGGGGAGATTTTCCATAATTAAGGTTTTATTAGAGCTAAAAATGGTTAGTTCATATATCAAAGTTGACTAGGATGGTAGACAAGGTTTTATTAGACATTCGCCTTGACATTGTCTACCCAAAGTCATCCATACATTGGTTTAGGACATCATGGTTGAAGAATAATTTTAGAGAAAATGGATGTGTATCCTAAGTGGATTTTGAAATTTATTTATATCCACGTACATGCCATCGAAGAAGCTCTAAGGGTGTAAATGGATGTGTTCGAATGCGGATATCACTATATCCGAGTTCATATCTGAAAATTGTTTTTAGCATTCGAATTAGATTCGATATCCGATCGGATATCATTTTTTTTATACCGAAATTCTTACCCGATATATTTCCGGATTTCGGATAATTATCCGATCCGAAAATATCATAGTCACAGATCAGAAGTTTGAAAACCAAATACTTGATAACAAATGCATTAACTATAGAAAACATCAAACAACTCTAATTGAAAATGTAACAGACAAATGCGAACTATCAAAAGTACAAAAGTTTGAAACATGCAAAAACAACAAGAATGAAACATAAAGCATATATCACACAATACTCGTACGAATCTTACTCACTATTTCATTAGGTTCTTCAAGACTGTTTGAAATTGAGAGTTGAGACTTGAGGAGAAATAAGGAGACTGAAAGAAGAAAATGAAGATTTATGGGAAAACATGGAAACAGTATGAGATTCATGGAGAAAAGACTTTCGGTTTATAGAGAATAGACTGAATTTGGAGATTGCACGGGGAGACGGAAACTTTGTTGACTTTTAAACTCTAATGGGTTTCTAGGGCTAGCTAGGTTTAATTAAGACAACTATGTACGGTATATACCGAACACATATTCATTATGTATTACTGGATATGGATATCTCGGATACGAATAATGTTGTATCCATATTTGTATCCGTTGCCACATACTTTTGAATATCTTTTTCGGATATCCGAATCCGGTATTAAATCTCGGATATAATTCGTATTTTTTGATACAAATACCAACAGATAACGGATTTTTCGGACATCCATTGACACTCTTACTTTACTTCTTTCGTAAATATTTTAGTTATGTCTATTTAATTTATCTCTGATTAGGGATGATTTCAAAGTCCTGATAATGAAGTCTTAATTTCTAAAACCAAGTTTATTTTAAGTTTTATTTCTACTATTGATTATCTTTATTATTTTTATTGATTAAGAATATTGAGGGGTTATTTAAAGTGATCAATTAAATTAACCAATCAATATTTCTTTTACTAGTATTGGGATTGGTGATACGTGTAATTGTCACTCAATTCTTTACATAAGTAGTAAATCGCAAGAGCTGACAGAGGGATTCTGTTAAGCAATTGTGTATAAAGATAACATTAGTAAGCGGGCCAAGCCTATGCCTCTGATGCTAGGATCAACCTGATTCATAGAGTGTAAAGCATTCAATTAATTGACACCTCGAGAGCTTATTCTTGGTAGGTTAGTTGGATAGAAACTAGTAGTCGAGCAATTCCGTATCCAGTGATAATAGGAATCCGGGGGATAACAGAGCTTATTGCTATTTTACGGTTGGTAACAATATAAGCTCAACAAGAAATAAAATTGTATTTAATTAAGTTTCAGTTCAGTGCTGGCGAATGATTCCCCAGTCATCTTTCTTCTCATTGTTTACAAAAAAGTTTTATTATTTTCTTTTATTAATTAGTTTAATTTAAAATCTAAAAACCCCTTTTCGGTTACTATTTAACAACTAAAAGCTCATTGCTCTTCGTGGGAACGAACTCCTTACTATTATATTACCAGTTAATTGTGTGAAAAGAAGTTAATTAATTTGTTGTGTAAATGACGCGCATCAACGAACGAGGAAACCTATGCAAAATAGGGAAGAAAAATAATAGTATTAAAATAAATAAAGGGGTGCCCTGGGGACCGGGCCCATCGGCCGGTCCCACGCCTCTCCATTTATTATTTTTCCTAATCTCATGAATACTCCTTTATTCGAGCAAAACTCTTAGTTTATCTATATTTCCTCACACGATGAGAATAATATAAAATAGGGAAGAGTATCAGGGGACCGGGCCCACCAGCTGGCCGATCATGTCCTAGCCGTGGCCGGTACCGCAACCTCCTTATTTTATTATTATTATTTCAACTCTCATCTCATGAAACTCTCTCGTTTGAGCAAAAACCCTAATTTTTCCATATTTCACAAATATTGCTCAAACTACCAAAAAGCCAAGAAGTCAAATGATCACATGACCGACTAGGCTTCTCACGGCAAACATTAAAATATTGATCGCACGAGCAAAGTTTTACTTGCTCATTCGAGCAAAATTGAGAGTTTCAGTCAAGATCAAACTCTTCTGAAAATCCAAAATATTGCTCGAACGCACGTCAGAAAATATCAAAACTCTCATAATTGAGCCACGAGCAATATCGTGACGCGGACATGCCACCTTGACCGACTAAGGTCGTCCCTTTGGCTTGCAAGGAGCCGGTCCCACACATCTTCATATTTTTGACCTAATTTGATCTTCTACAATTCATATTAGGTTCAAACTCTTTCCAAACAACTTGGGATTTGATCAAACGACCATCAATTTGTCCTACGACCACCAAGGGCTGGTTCCATACCCTTTTGGTCGGTCCCTCATCTCTCCATAATTAGGTTTTATTACCTAATGCTCAGACGAGCACTATTTTAATAAATGATTAAATCATCATTTAATCATTCTTTCACCAACTGGTCTGCAAATGACTTTGGTGTTTGCTCATTCGATCATTTTGGCGCTACATGGTCGGTCCATCATGTAAGGACCCTCAAGCTCGTCAACGTTATTAGACTAGTCATGAGACGTTTTAGTCGTTAATGACTCGATTAGTGTAACTCGAACATTAATCAATAGAAATTAATCTAACAACGATCTAGATATGAAACTAGTACCATTGGATAAATCTCGAAAGGTTATGCGAAATAGGCTACTCGAACGTGTCAATCAGATACCGGACGAAAAAGATATCATCAGATTTTTTTGAAGGGTATAATAGTCATTTTACAGTTTAGTCGCCCTGGCATCCCTTATGGGTGCCTCGGTAAAAGTTGGTTGGCCATATCTTCACCAAACCGATCGAGAATAATTCATTCTTATCTTCTTCTTTCAAGATTGCCAATAGGGGGTGCCAAATTACTTGGGGGTGTACCAATATGCATATAGGACAAAATACATATTGGTAAGGGATTGGTACAACCCCAAAAAATTTGGTACCCCCTATTAGCAGCCTTGTCTTCTTTCCCTTTCTTCTTCTTTCTTCTTTTCTCTTCTTCTATGTTCTTCCTCTTCTTCTCTTTCTGTCGATTTCGGTTGAGCGTAAATTTGAGGTGAATGATTATTAGAAAGTATGTAGTTTGATGGTTCGAAGGAGTAAGTGATTATGATGTGTTTGATTGAGAACGGAAAGAAGATAATAGTGTTGTTTCTGTAAATCGAAGGTAGGGATTCTATTATTTGGTGTAGTCTTGATTGGAGATAATAGTTGAAGATGGGTTTCGAGAGCCTGAATAAAAGAAGAAGATATTGTGTCAATTTGAAGATTAGGGTTTCAGAGAAGAAGAGCAATTGAGAAATTAGGGTTCTTGGGTTGACCGAGGGATTGGGTGAAATTGAGGATGTTATCAAGTAATTAAAGGATGGGTTTGATTGAATTGGGGATTTGGATTAATACTTTGAACTCGAGTGTGAGAAGGAAAGATTAGGGATTTATTTTAGGGTGTTATGAGAACCAGTGATAGGTTGAAGGTTTTGGGTATAAATTGAGTTGTACTGATGAGTTCTGAGTAGTCTTAAGATGTGTTGGTAAATCAAAATCAAAGTGAGAAGAAGAATCCGATTCAGTTGTTTGAGGAAAGCCATCTTGACATAATTGTTTATTCTCAACAAATCCAGTTTAGTTATTCACTTCAATTTTGGGTTTATGAGGTTGTTAATGATATTAGAGTTGAAATGAGTTAGTTGTGATTGTAGTTAATATATGTAAGGAGTATTGCATATTTGTTGATGTTGTTGTACTGGTGGTAATGAAGATGGATGTTATTTGAGTTGAGATGATGTTGGTATGGAAGAAGTTGGTAGTGATATTACAACTGCAATTGTAGTTTAACTTGTGTTTGAATCTGTATGAATTGATGAAGGTGTTGATCTAGTGAATATGATGTTGAATAAGACGCTGTAATGTTGGTGGTTGTGGATATGAGATGTATGAGCTGTTGCAGGCGAAGTTGTTAATGGTTCAGGACAAGAAGAGGGTAAGGATGGTTGTTGTTGAGTGGAGAAGTCAGATTTTGATCGTGGTTTAGGTCATGTTTGATTAGAGAATGAACGTTGCTTGTACTGCAATTCCAGGTAATCTTAAATTATAATTGTATTGAACTATAGAATTACGTTAGAATGATTGAATTGTTGTTGTTTAGTTAAGAGTTGGAAGAATGCTTGTAATAGAGTTTTGGAGTTACAGTGATACACCATTATGGTGCAACAGTACCCTTGGCCTATGCAATGGACTGTATCAGGTCAGCTAGCTGACTTATCTTAACGAACTTGTTTGACCTAGTATCTGAATGAGTTGAATCGTGTTGACTCACCGAGTTCATTGTCTTGACCTGAGTTGACCCAGTTGACCGATTTAAGAGTTTGATCATTTGACCAGGACCTGGCCTTGACCATTTGACCTAACCGTGACCCTTTGACCAGACATTGACTGTTAGTTCACACCATTGACCGTTAGTTGACTCAGAATGGACTGGACCTTAGTTTAACGGACCAGTTTGTTGGGTTTGGACTTAGAACCAGTATTCCTATGGAACATGAATTGGACCTTTGGGGTCCGAATTAGCCTTTGGTTCCTTCTACAAAGTTGTAGATTTTCATAAGTCTTATCTATTGGACTATAGAACTAATCCAATTGAATTAGTAAACCTTAGACATGCTAAAGACAGATAATAAAAAGGTGTAGAACCATAAGATAGTTCACTTAGCCTAAAACTATAGATTTATATGACAATATGTTATGAGCCTTGCATGAGCATTCTGACAATATTCTTAGAGTTCTTGTGTTATTAATAGCTAGTCTTTATTAACAAAGATCGATTCAAAGGATGAACCAATGGATCGTGGATCTCGAGGTAGGCGTGGCTTGTCATCAAAAGAGGTGGGAGTTTATATTTAACTCATTTGAAACCATTGTTGTTTATTTTATAAAAGTTTATGTTTAACAAAACTCATGCATTGTCAGTTTGTGCATTCCATGCATTGTTTAGTTTGTATTATGATTGTTCTTTTGATTCTTTTAATATTTTCATGGTTTGGAAAGGACTTGTAATGTTTTGTTTGTTATTATGAATTGTTATGGGAAATAAGAATTTTCACATATGGTATATATGATACGCTCCTTCACATTTATACCTATTTACTTTCAATTTTTATGCTTATGAGGTGTGGAACAAAACGACATCAATATTACCTATTAGGTGTGGAACAAAACAACATCAATATTATAGATTGTTTGAAGAAGGAGTTTGTCCATATACATGTTTGTTTATTTCAGTGACTTGGTCCCTTTTTGATGTTTGGGAAAACATGTATTGTTTTCCAAGTCTTGCCCATGATTTCTTGAAAGTTAAATATTATTTTTACTGGGCACCCGTTTTAGGGATGATGTGCTCACCCATTCCCACTTTGAGTTTCAGAGACAGATCAGAGTTGCAGAGCGAAAGCTTCAAAAGTTGAGTTCATTAGTTGGTTAACTTCGGCTATGTTTATTATATTGTATATTCTATTTGTAAACCGTATGACTATTGTATATGTATCATTTGAGAGGAGTTCTTTATATATATATATATATATATATATATATATATATATATATATATATATATATATATATATATATATTTCAGAGTGGGGCTAGTTTTGGGTTAAGTTTTGAAGCAGATTTCTTTATTGAATCTCTAATTAGTTGATTTAGATTCTTAGTGTCTCTTTATTTAGTTAATCTCTTGGATTAGTCAGCTGCTAGATTTGGGGGCGCTACACATCATCCCATGTAGCCGGTCCCTCTCACTCATTGATTTCCAATAAATCATCAATTGATCAGTAATTGATCAAAACTAGGGTTTCTAACCAAATGCTATGCAAAGCATAATTCTGAACAGGTTCAAACTCCAATGTTTTTATGTTGATCCAGCAATCAACATTTTAATTAATTGTATTTTAACTAGCTGCCATTATTTTAAATTAATATTTTATTTGGTCGTTCTATCAATAATCATTAAACGAGCAATATTTGCTCCATAAATATTGATTCAACTATCAATATTTGATAATTCATCAAATGAGCACTATTAGCTCATACGAGCAATATTTGCTCAGACTAGAAATATTGATTCAACTATCAATATTTGATAATTTCAGACTAGAAATATTGATTCAACTATCAATATTTGATAATTCATCAAATGAGCACTATTTACTCAGACTAGAAATATTTATTCAACTATCAATATTTTTATAATTCATCAAATGAGCATTATTTGCTCAGACTAGCAATATTGATTCAACTATCAATATTCAATAACTCATCAAACGAGCAATATTTGCTCGGATAAGCAATATTTTCTCAGACTATCAATATTCATCATATCGATATCAACATTCTTTCGAGAACTATATATTTGTCTCAACATATATGCTCAACCCATCAATCCTAGAGCATTTTTCAATTATGATCGACTCATCAACACAAAGACTCATTGTCCAATCAATTCAACAACTGACTAATCAAATACACGTCTTCCTTGCAGACTCCACAATCATGAGATATCAATCATGTCACATGGGGGGATATTAACTAGGTTTTTGGTCTGGCGGCCTATGGAACGTGTGTTCACCCACGATGAGAGATGTGAGTAAGTCGTGCAAGAAGTTGAGGGAGTTAGCAAAGTAGTGAGTGGACAATCAAGTTGAGGGGGACCACGATTTCCCGCTTTCCCATTCTTTCAATCGAGAAACCGTCGCACTTACTAGAGATCAATGTGTCTACATTCTGGCAATATAAATAAGTTTCTGAATTTATGACTAAAAGAAAACACGGATATACGGAAATTATCACAAGAATTCTCATATGAACAATCACTCTCGATAGAGCATAATTCAAACTTATTCGAACTCAACAGTTCATCAATTTGCAGAAACCTACAACACATTCACAATCCTTTGATCATCATTGATCTCACACACTTCTCAGCTTCCCTCTTACAGATCGACCTATCCTCTCTTATGACCGAATTAACTCTAGAACGACCATTTTTTTTGTTTAGGCCGGAGTCCTATAGATTGATCTCTCGAACTCAAATCACTCCCGTGCAGTGCATCTGTTTACAAAATGTTAAAGCAATTTTCTCATTCGAGGAATCGACCCTCGTTTCATCACTTTTCCTCAAAAACCAGTAGATTGTTTTCTCTCATAAACAGATTGGCGACCACAGTGGGAGATTAGTCTCTCGGTTGCAATCTCAATTCACAAAGATGGTCAATCTTAGATATGGTTCAGTTGCTAACCGGGTTCAATACCCAATACCAACATTGCAAGATGTAGTGGTACTGTCACTGCTAGTTCTACCCCTTTCCACATTGCGGGCTCTAGTGGTACCGCTAACACCACTCCTACGTCCAGCAATGTCATGCTATATGTCACTACTACTCCTCCTAGTGTCGGTTCTCCAATGACCACCTCTGTTAATGCCGCAAACGATGGTACTGACTCCATAAATAATCCTCTGTTCGGCCAGTCTCCTGAAGAAGTCAGAGAAAATCCACCCACCATAGCTGATCTTATGAAGGTTCAGGAAGTTCTCGCCAGAAATCCGACTGACATGAAGGGACGGAAGAAAGTGGGTGAAAGGGGGGTCACTTGCACCCACGAAATTTTGAAATTCTATGAAAAACAACTTGGGTAGTTTTTAATTTTATGTATGGAGGTGCAAATTATATAGCATAACCGAAATCCTTATGACATTAATGGGTTTAAAATGTAAACGTACCACTTTGAATCTTCTTTATTCCTTTTCATATAACAAAATTCTTACGATGAGAACTAAAAAAACGTAAATGATAATGGATTAGAAGATAGTGGTATGGGAATTAAGGTGTAACAACCATCATCATAGCGGAGGAAACACGAAATACCTAGTTGTTTTGGTATACAATGTCCTTGTTTCTCATTATTAGCATCAATGTGCCTAATTCTTTCGACAATTGATGTATCTAGAATGGGATTTACATACTATTGTCAAAGTGGCAAGCAAGTATACCATGTAGATCCATATTGATCAAAAAAAAAGTGATTACCGGAACAAAATTCGTTCGACCCCATATCATATAAGTCCTGGCTTCGTCCCTGCTGACATGGCTGCAACACAGAAAGAGTTATGTACTTATCTCCAAACTCTCATTGACAATATATCGTATGAGAAAACTTAGGACCAACGCCGATCGGAGAAAGGAAAATCTAAGGAAACATCCTCGATTGCTGATCCTGAAGTCTCTCCCATCCATGTCGTAGATGATGATGAAGTCCGCAAGGCTGCAAATAACCCACCAGCAAAGGAACCTGCAAGTTTCATCACTCGTGAAGACCTGGAGAGCTTTTTGGAGGATCGAGGAAAATACAATACATCTTCTGTCCACTGTCACCAACCTCTGCATCCTACCGCTACACAGAGAATTCCTCTTCTGAAAGGCTACACTTCTCCTACATTCACACTTTATAATGCAACGGGAAATGCTCGGGAATATGTTTCTCGATTTTTAGAGTCATTGGGAGAGCATGAACACAACCATGTCGTTCGTCTGAAGGAATTTTCAAAGTCTTTGACAGGCAGAGCATACACCTGGTACACTAACATCGCACCAGGAAGCATTGCCAGTTGGGGAGAGATGATTAATGCTTTCTACAGAAGTACTTCTTTGTTTTAGAGCAAGTCACTCTCTCTGATATGGGAAGGATGTTTCAAAGGAGAAGTGGACATCCCAATGATTATGTGAAAATATTCAGAGTTCAGGATCTGGACTGTCATGGTCCAAATGTCACAAAGCAGCAACTTGTAGACTTGTGCATAAACGGAATGATCCCAGTCTACAGAGCTTTACTGGAAAATCTCTGATTCCAGACTTTCTCATAACTTCATGAAGCATCCAAGCGATCAGCAACTACCGCACCTGCTTTACTGGAAAGAGAAAAAAAACTACAAAAGCCGAGGAACCACGAGAAACTCAAGGTAGCAGATGCTTGATCAACAAGCAATACAGCCTCCAACCTTCCACAAACGTTGTTGCAGAAGGAAGCAAACGGAAAGCCGAGGCACAACACAAGCACGCTCCTCCAGCCCCTCCAAAAGCACAAAGAAAAGATAACCAAACCCGGAATGCACAAGCCCTGGACCAGCGCACGGAAACTGATCAAACATAACCTAACTTTCCTTTTCCCATTGAAGAGGTGATCGAACTGCTAGAAGTCTGGATCCAGGATGGTGCAATCAAATTACCATATGTCAGGAAAGAATCAACTGAAGAGGAAATGGAAAATCTTCGTTATTATCGCTTTCATAGATTCGTCAATCATCCTACGAGTGACTGCAAGATTTTGAATAGCATGTTCGAATCAGGAGAGCTTAACCTGGGGACTGAAGGAGTACATAGAGGCCCTCTCCCGGTCAGGACTTTCACTCTCTCTGAACCACCTGTCAAGGAAGCAGTTCAATCCTTAATAGAGCATGTCTGTGAATTGCTGTACTATCAAAGGCTCAAAGGAAAGACATGTTTGTTGCATTAAATCACATCTTGTCAGGGAAACGTCTATCAATTCATAAACATTCCCTGAACCTCCACTCACAAACAAGGAGATGTACGACTGGGGATTTCTCACCACGGTCCATCTCAAAGGAAACGAATTCAAGCGAGTGTTGATCGACGTTGGCACCGCTGTCAATGGCATCCCGTTGAAAACCTTCAGAGCTGCTGGTATCACTCGACAAGAAGCTACTCATTCTCCTATCTCAATCATGGATCATGAAGGAGCGCCCAAGGATGTTTATGGGTACATTACTCTCAAGGTTAAAGCAATGTCGAACTGGACAGAAACCAAGTTTTACATAATCCGGGAAGATCCAGGGTATGGCATGGTTCTCGGACGAGCATGGATACACGCCGAAAAGATGACTACTGATGAGGTGTCTACACCCCTCTCAGACGAGGAAAACTCTGATTCAGAAGATTCAATAGATGTTCCATCAACAAAGAATTTGGAGCAATTCCAAACTATGATGGAGTTGAACAAGAGCCTTAAGAAGATGCATTGGCATTTATCAGGATATTCCGCACTCAGGAAAGTCTCATTTCTTCTTATACGTCCATGCCACATATTTTCAAACATGCTCTCCTAGTCCTGGGACTCAATCCTATTAGTAACTCTGCCATTACAAGACGTTATGAAGGGGTATCTTTGCCACAACAATATTTTACTAAGTGGTTAAATCTGTAACCTCTCTGGATTGAGCATCTCATCGGGACATTCATTGCTGAAATAATGTCCAAACACAACAAGGAATAGCTATTCTCCTTTGCACGAGTGTCCACATGTTCCACAAAATTGGAAAGCTTTGATGCCTGCATAAGCATGGAATCCCACTGTGAAAGGAACGCCGAACCAGCAGAAGACATTCAGAGCACGACGATCAAGCCTAACAAATTTCACGAAGGAGATCTAGTTCTCAAAGAAACTAAGCGTAATCTTCATTCTGCAAGGAACTCCAACTGGGAGAGACCTTTCATGATCACTAAATCTGTGGCCGGTGGATACTACAAATTAGTCAACATGGATGGCAAGCGAACGTGGCAATAATACATGAGAATTGGCTCAAATCATTTGACGTCTGAGATATTGGACGTTCGAGGTATCAGGTGTTTGAGGCACGAACACCCAAAAATATCTGGATTTGGCATTTAGGATTTTCTTTCACTGTATTTTCAATTCCTCCAAAGCTTTTGCAATACTTGCATTCAGTACTTGAATTCAGAAATTAATTAAAGTTCATTTTACTTAAAGAAAATGTCTTTGAAATCCAAAAGAAACTCAATCATCTACTTATCCAAAATCAATCAAAAAATCAAAACCAAAAATAAAGCCTCGCGTCTCTCATAATTTTAATGATCAAGAGATCATGGAAGGAAAACTATAGGAAATCGACGAAGTAAGATTTATGCTCCTCTGCATTCTTCAAGACTTGCAAAGCCGCATTCTCCAACTCTAGCTCTTCGGTCAATCTAGCAACATTGGCCTCCTTATCCACCACAACATCACTGGGAAAGGGTATGTTCTTCTCACGTACGTCCTTGATAATGTTGATTCTTTGACGAATCCACTTCACATTGAAGCCAAGTTTCTCAGAATTCTCCAAGTTGTACTCCCAATCAAAGTGTACATATTGAGTAACAGTACTTCTAGATCTGGTTCGTATATCATCTATAACATGCAAGATGGTTCCTACTTGAATTGTTAAGAAGTAAGTGCGTTTTGCGTCTTTGGTAATGATGATATGACCACACCTCTTCCATAACTTCTCATACATGCCAGCATATCCAGTGGGAACACTAAATACACCAACTAGCTCATGGTACGGGAGTAACTCACCGAATGGAGGACCAAAAGCAATCCTTGTATTAGGGTATTCATGCACCACCATACGAGTCTTAACCGTTGGACCAGTTTCTTCTATCTTTGGAGCAACAACATCTTAGGTTTCCGTCTCTTCAACAACTTCAGTAACAACCTCTTCATGACCCTGATGTGCATAGAAGGTTGTGTCATCATTTTGATTCACAATATCGCTCAAAACATCATTATTGGCTCAGTTATTTTCAACTCCATCGTTTTGCACCTAATGCAACAATTGTATGAGTTAGAATATCTCAATCTTGGAACTCAAGTTTCAATCATAAAGTTCATAATGTAAGTAAACTAGTATCATCAAATTTCTTCATCATGCATTCAAGACGCAAGCAAATAACGTAAAGACAACGAGCTCGTCTGAGGAGATTTGACACTGCCATGTAGAAGACGACAATCTTGGAGCAATTGGTAAGGAATCTAAGGTTGAGTCATATGTAATTATCTTCGTATGAATGTCCTTTACAACACATCCAAAATTCACATTAATTGAATAAAATAGCAGAAACATATGGTTGAAACATCGAACTACATGACAACTGAAAATTTTATGAAAACTTCCTGGAAGTTTACTGTTTCGTCGCTTTCGACTCCTAACATGCTCAAAATCCAAAGATCTTCTTTTCGAAAGATAGGAAATTTCCTGGGCATAAGAAAACAAGGCGGGCCGCAAAAATATGATGACGGGTGAAGATTTTATGGCGTTTTTGCTAAAAGATTGAGTTCTGAATTTTCTGGTGACGTATCTCGGTAAAACTTTTCGTCAATTCATATGGATTCTCATGCATTCATCCACGAATCAACAAGTTCATGCTTCTATGAAGACAATGTGAAGATGGATACTTACTTGGGTGGTCTCTGAAGCGTTCGAAGAGTCAGAATTGACAGTATTTCCATTAGGAACATCATTTCTTTCATTCGGTCTTGAATTTTGGGAATCTTCTTCCTCATTGCCTTTCGAAGAAGAATGAGCGTCGTACGTTCCTTCTTTATCCATGAAAATATCCTCCTGGATACATCCATAGCAATCATTATCATTTCGTTTAAGAAGTAACATGAATTATTATGCGAGGAAGTACTTACATCAACTTCTTCTTCAACACTCGATTCAGGAACTTCTTGTCCAGCAACAACGAATTGAAGACCGTCAAGACTTGATGGAGAAAAATCCTGAAACAAGGTAATAAATATTTGTTTCACAATCCTAATTGTACGAATAAGAAAATGTTAAGATGGAAGAGGTGTTTACAACTAACCAAAGAAGCGGATGGAGAATTAATAACGTTTGGAAACATTCTATAAGTTTTTCTTCTGGTCTCCCCGGAATTTTCTTCCACTTCCACGAAGTCCACATTGATCCGAGGTTTCACGACATGTTCATCCTGTGATAAAGTTGATGAAATAATTAATATGCAATTATCATATGTTTATAAAAATCATGAGAAAAGTACTTACTTGTGAGCATTCCGGAAGAATTTTTCGTTTATCACCAGAGGGATACTTCAACCTCGGTCGAGTAGAAATCATCTCAACAGTAGGGGGTTCTTGTTCCGTGGATTGAACAACCATGACAAGAGTATGTAGACGCTCAAGTTGCTCATTCCAGAAGTCTATATAACCTGGGGTTGCATATGCGACTCGGTAAAAGCAAGAAAAAAGATACTCACATTCATCCACGTACGTGAAATCTAAATGAGACTTGATTTGTTCAACTGATGGTTTATTTCTTCAAACGTTTGGAACACACTGGTCAAGGCCCATCTGACGTGCTGCTCTGTCAATATTATACTCTTCCACAAAAAAGTTTCCTCCTATTATGGACACCAAATGGCTGGGAGTACAACTCAACATAAAAGATCTTTCACCTTCACTGAGGTTTGTACCAGACTTAAATGTGATTTTTTCTCCAGCATTAAAGGTGATCAACTGAGAAACGGGAGGAGGAACGGATGTCCATGGATGAAAGTTAAATTCAGATTCATTGTCTAATAAATCAACAAGGCTCACCTTGGATCGAGGTTGTTTTGTAGACCAACACATGATTTTGGCATTGTCTTTCTCCAAGAGAGCACGACGCACATCAACGTTTGGACCTTGCAAGATGCTACGAGGAGTGGGTGCATAATTCTTGAAATGCTTACACAATAATGCTTGGAGGAGCATTGAATTAACATAAGATTCAATTTTCATGAAGCCGTTAGAGATGCCGGAGTCTACGACCAAGGAGTCTAAATTACCAAACTACGATCCCAAGAACAGACTACCAACGGGAACTCTCTCACCTTTATCCATCTTAATGGAAAAAGGAATGACGAACGGTTTCAACAAATTCTACTATCTTCAAGGACGTCTCTGGACAACCACAAAGATAAGAAAACGACAATGGTTAACGTACCGTCAGCAGGCCTGTCGGTAACCTTATCTCTCGGCCACCAATGTCTCAACCATTTGGCATAATAACATTTGCTGGAGATTTTGTGAAGTTCGTGCATCTTGGTTGTCAGAATTTTAGACATATCCATTTCTTCTGCTAACAACTCTCCAGGAAGGCTACCTATAACATGGAGATGCAACAAAACTGCCACATCCTCCAAGGTGATGGAAAACTCTCCCCATATGCATATAAAGGTGTGAGCAGAAATACACCAACGAGAAAGCAAGGCTACTATACCTCACACCTCATGATAAATAAACAGGTTTACAGCTGCTTGAATGGCCTCTATCACTTGCGCGCGATCTAACATGGCTCGAACGTGGTCATGACCCAGCAT
This sequence comes from Papaver somniferum, assembly GCF_003573695.1. Classification (NCBI taxonomy): domain Eukaryota; kingdom Viridiplantae; phylum Streptophyta; class Magnoliopsida; order Ranunculales; family Papaveraceae; genus Papaver; species Papaver somniferum. The sequence continues at coordinate 176,484,348 of NC_039359.1, read as the reverse complement.
ATGTGTTGACCATCCAGAAAATTTTGCTAAAGGTCTTCGAGAAAGCTTAAATTCTACAAGTGAAGCAGAATAATATTCTCCTTGTAGACATAACCGAATTATTGCTTGAGGAGACACCAACTTTCTCTGACTAATGTCACTGGGATTGGAAAGAAGACAGAATGAAGAGCCTGGAAGATGTTTTTCTGGTCTATACTGAATTACGAAAAATTCATCATTCGTGTTCGGAGTGTTCTTAATCACTGACTCCTCCTCTTCATCAATTGAAGCAGTCTCATAGCTGTCGTCTGACATCTCTGCAAAGTGAATGTGACATCCATACAACATTTCTACTTCATTATACCATTCGTAGATGCAAATTTCATCAAAGCAGTGGAATTAATGCACAACAAAATAATAAGGATGCTCACATCAGCGTCTATGTTAGAGCATAGCTCGGTTGAACCCACCAAGCGTTGGTATGTCAAGTTTGGCTGTCATATTTTAGTGAGCCAAAACTCATTTAAAGAGTCGATTGATTATGTACTAGAGTCAACTTCGTATAGGTTAGCTTGAAGACTTGAAGAAGTGAAGAAGCAAGGATCTACAACGACAACATCATCCTTCCGCTTGAGGTTAGTGATATTTGACTTGAACTGTTTTATTCCCACGTATCTTTCAAGTCGTGCATATTGAAAACAAAACTGCGAAGCATGAATGATTATACTCTAGTTAGACATAGTATTAAGGAATACAATACGAGGTTTATTGCTTAACCATTAAACTTTGTATATAAGACATCGACATAGTCGTTTGAATGCTATTGTAATTATGTATGGGTATAAGGTGAAGTTTTCATCCTAGGAAACAATGTTTTACATTTTTTTAAGGAAGTAAATTCATGAACTTGTTTTGTGAATCGAAAGAGAAATCGCCAGGCATAATTGGTATTGTTATTCATTGCATATCTTTTGAACTACCAATATGTGTGATTAGTATAACCGCTCATGACTTGTTTATGTTCTTGGTAAAACTATTCACAAAGGCCTGACTTTTGTATTGATATGACTTTTATTAGTGAAACCGATCTTAAGTAATCACCTGAGATGGTATGATCGATTTTGTGTTATTAGTATGACCGACTCTGGGTAAAGGGGAACCGATCCTCGTAAGAGGTGCAACCTGTCATAAAGGGGAATCGATCCTTGTATGAGGTGCAACAAGTTTTTAATAGAAAGGGGAACCGATCATATGGACATGTGCAACACGTTTTTAGGCAAAGGGGAATCGATCCTATAGATATGTGCAGCAAGTACAAGTTAGATACGATATATACGTGGGGAACCGATCCTAGTACCTAGTCAACCGAATTTTTGGTAGCTAGCGTGACTATGCAAAGTACTCATATGGAGGTAGAACCGAAACTTGTTTTGGTAGAACCGTGAAACCCATGTTTGGTGATTGAGTGTTCTTGATCAATCACATAGTTCTTGAAAGTCATATGAACCAATTCTAAACTTGTTTGGAACTGTGGCAAATCGGTTTCAAGATTGTAAGTATGAAAGAGGACTTACAAAGTAAGGATGTCGACATACTTTGAACATATGCAGTAACACTAATCTTTAATTGTTCAAAGTTATTCCTTAATAGCTAAAGGAAGAAAATCCCAGATCGAATAAAATAAATTGAGAATCTTTTATTTAAGGTTTTTAATTTTATTTTAGGAAAAGGAAAATTAGTAATGTGCATTTACTTGTTGGAGATTTTCCAAAATATTTTCGGTCAATATTTGGATAAAGCATTTCCAGGAATTATGGAAACCGAATCTGGAATATATTGCATATCTTGAGAATATTTTCGGTTTTGGAAATTCCTTGTTGTCCAAACTTCCTTGTAAAAAAGCGGGGGTCTAACAACCTCACCCAATATTTCGATTAGCAATCTGTATGGAAAAACTCCAATATACTTTTATGAGAATCAAATAGACAGTTAGACTCAATCAATAGAAAAGTATATCAAAGAGTTTTATATCTCTATCTCTTGATTTAATTCTTACTCAAGCAAATCTACGAGTCTTGATTAAATACAAGAGATATAAACTTGGATGGTACCGAAGACCAATGTCCAAGGATCAATCAATTTCTAATCAACAACCAAAGGTTGGATTTTACAATTGATCGATACAACGCACAACCTGTGATATTTCAATTATATAACAAAATATAATGCGGAATAGAAATAACACAGACACCAGAAATTTTGTTAACTAGGAAACCGCAAATGCAGAAATACCTCAGGACCTAGTCCAGATTGAACACCACACTGTATTAAGCCGCTACAGACACTAGCCTACTCCAAACTAACTTCGGTCTGGACTGTAGTTGAACCCCAACAAATCTCACATCGATCCAAGGTACAGTTATGCTCCTACGTCTCTGATCCCAGCAGGATACTACGCACTTGATTCCCTTAGCTGATCTCACCCACAACTAAGAGTTTCTACGACCCAAAGTCGAAGACTTGATAGACAAATCTGTCTCACACAGAAAAGTCTATAGAATTGAATAAATTTTTCTCCCACAGAAACACCCAAGAGTTTTTGTTCCGTATTTTGATAAATCAAGGTGAACATGAACTAATTGATACACCGATCTTATATTCCCGAAGAACAACCTAGTATTATCAATCACCTCACAATAATCTAAATCGTATGGTAACGAAACTAGGTATTGTGGAATCACAAACGATGAGACGAAGATGTTTGTGATTTCTTTTTATCTTGCCCCATCGGAGATATAATCTCAAGCCAATTATTCAGTTGAACTTGTACGATAAAAAATGGCAAGATCAGATCGCTCAACTACAAGAAAAGTAGTTTCGTCTGGCTTCACAATCCCAATGAAGTCTTTCAATCGTTAACCTACAGGGTCTCGAGAAGAAACCTAAGGTTAAAGGAGAATCGACTCTAGCAAACCAGCTAGTATCACACAGGAGGTGTGGGGATTAGTTTTTCCATATGCTAGATGTCTCCTTTATATAGTTTTCAAATTAGGGTTTGCAATCTAAGTTACCTTGGTAATAAAGCATTCAATATTCACCGTTAGATGAAAAATATGATTCAACCAAGCTAATATATTTCAACTATTAGATGGAAACTTAGCTTGTCAGACACACAAATGAAATGTATTCATTTAGGTTTGAGTAACCGTACCTAAACGTGTACAATTAGTTGGTTCACAAATAGTTAACCAATGGTTAGCCATATGAGCACTTTCATATTAACCGTATTCATCTTTCTCATAACTAGTTCAAATGACTCATAGGAACTAGTTGAAAAGTTGTTCAATTGCTTAGGTCTTTATTCATAGACATAATTGAAACAAAATCGGTTTGATACACTTGAATCAATTCATGAACAATATAGACATGGTTTGAAAAGATTGCATTACTTATAATTTATTGTCTTAAGTTCATGAACTACCGATTTGAGATATCACCAGCTTGAGTACGCGTACGGGTATGCGTATCTTAGCTACCGGTTTGAGTTTATAAACTCAACAGAAATTTTCGGTTCAAAAACTACCATGGGTACGCGTACCTAAGGTGATTGGTTTACTAGTTTGCAAACTTACAAACTCCAGCAGAAATTTTCGGTATAAAAACTTTTGTGGGTACGCATGATGTGATTTTTAATTGTTGTTGTAGTAATATAAGATTCGAACTCTAAGATTTGTGAAGACTAAATTTAAAGGTTTAATGAAAATAATAAAAGAGAGCTACTGGGACTAGGATTCCACCGAATTCATATCATAAGGCTCAATTACTCATTCTCAATAATTATCGCTCAATAAAAATAATATCGACTCTTATTTTGCCAAAGTAGATTCCCAAAATATTAGTTATAAATCGTAAGCATGGGACATCAAACATTTAAGCAAGCATGACCCATCAAATAAAATAATAACTAATTAATTCAAATCATAATTCTATTTTAATTAGTGCAAAAGTCATATAGAAAATAAAATAAATTTACCCATGTATGAAATTCGGCTTCCTCCGTCGTCCCAGTGTTGGGGTTTAGCTCATTAGGTTGGAAACACGCTCAAAAATATAATTCATAGCTCAAAAGGTGTTTTTATTGAAGAAGAGTAATAACATAGTGAATTTGCAGCGCTGTATTGGCGTTACAGACGTCACCGTTACAAGAAATTGTGACAAATTCAAAGCAAGTGTGCCAAACTGACTGTTACGAGTACTGTTAATAAACGACAGTTCTCTGCGACAGTCTGTAGGCGTCAAGTGTTCTTCTTCTTCTTCTCTGCAGCAACAGAGAAATCTGTTCTGCAACCCTCTGTTCTTCTCCCAACTCTCGATGCCTGTTTGGTCCTATTAGCACCCTATTTATACACAACAACCCATTACTCAAACATCTTTTCAAAATATTCTTCCATAACTCCACCAGATCTTCTCTTTAACGAAAGATATCTCAGGAATAATTTCTTTCTCCATTTATCACACATCTTCCTCTATTTGCTAGAATGAAATCCTGGGGATATTATCTTTTTTTATTTATAAATAAAACCACAGATTTTCTTTCTCCTTTTCAATAAAAACAAACTCATCAATATATTATCTCTTTTAACTTCAAGATATGAAAACTTCTTGTATAGTAGGCAAGAAGATATCTTTTCCTTAAATCTTTGAGATCTCCCATAAATTATTGGGTGCCCGTATCTGAAATGATGGGAGCCTTTATCAGTTCCTCTGGTTGCCTTTAACACTTTTTCGAGCTATTTTTCCAAAAGAGCTTATCTGCTTGAAAAGACTTAAAACAAGATTATTAGTGATTAAATTAGTCATAGCGAATGTAGTTATGGGTGAAAATGCGTCACACTTGAGTGCTCATCAACGCGTACGGGTACGTGTACTCAACCTGTCTCCTTCACCAATACCGCATGCACACATATGCACGCACTTGGCTTCCAATACATGTATTTATACACTAATATGCAAACACACTATATATGCTTATATCCATATATGGTAATTTCAACTCTACATTTCAACCATTGAAACATTCTTCTATAATGTTATAACAATCGTTATTCACGACTATCGTCATCAAAGCTATTTTCAAGATTGAAATGTCATCATGAATTTCGTCACGGGTAAAGATGAAAATGGTTAAAGCGAAAGCTTACCAACACATATTTCGAGAAAAAGATAGGCGAGTAAACTCGGCTTGAAATAGCAAATGTGTATGAATGAAAACTATCATACTTAAACGATTTTGTTTCAAGAGTAGGAGATAAAATATACTTTTGAGTTATAGATAAGTTCAAGTCTCCACATACATTTTAGTTGGATGAAGTTCCACCGGTTCCTCGAGTAGTTCTTCATCTTCGTAAGATGATCGCCATGGAGTCCGGAGCTTCAACTACACTTGACTATCTTAGTCCGAGACTTAGTCATAAGTAAACTAGAAATCAAGACATATAGTTTTGATCACTAATATTGACAAACATGCTTGAGATAGAAACGCATGCGAGTTCGACCGAGAAATGCTCTAACAATCTCCTCCTTTGTCAATTTTAGTGGAAAAACTATCAATACATATGGATTACAAAATAGATAAAAACTTTGTAGCTTCTCGTCCACATGCTTGATTTCCTTGGTGCTTCAACATTACTCGAAATCTTCGTCACTTCCAAGTACTCCAATGATTCCAAAGGTTTTAAGTTTAGCATCATCGTTGTTGAAGTTCCGTAGCCATAAGAATGAGAAAACAAAAGCCCTCGATCATTGTTATACAATGTCATAGTATTATTACACAACATCAAAGTTTTCATATCACAACTTCGTCAATAATACTATGGTGATATGTATCACTCCCCCTTAGTCAATACTTCGTCTCAACACGAAAACCACTCCCCCTTACATAATGATTTGTAAAACACATAAACCATATGTATTTGTAGTGTGAACTACATATTAATTTTCCCCCTTTCTATCAATAAAATTGGCAAAGGTACGAAAACGGGATCCTAATGAAATTCTCATGGAAACACTTTAAGACCAAAGAAAAGTACATATCAACTTTGTTTTGATGCAATCATCAAGCCGAAGCTAAATGCATTCATCACGGAGTTTATAAAGATGCAAGATAACTCCTCAAATATTCCACATCCGCACTCCCCACAAAGATATGGAAAGTAAGCGCAAGTTCAAAAGAACTCTCCCCCATTTCATGTCATTCCCGAAAGAACAACAAGAGCGACCTTACTTTTACAAGAAAAGAAGGATTCCTTTGGACACCAAAAACCAAAAAATGATTTTGTTATCCAAAAATTCTCAATCAAATTAACCACAGGAGAACCCATGATTAATCTAATCGGAATACACAACCAAAATAATCACAAACGAATTTATGATTAGTTTAGTTGGAAATGCTCACACAATAAGACTTATGGAGCCACACAGTATATACATAAAATATGGATCAGGGAAAATCAATGTTGTGATTGGGCTCCCAACCTATAGGTTGCGGGTTCAATTCCTGCGCTGATCGTATCAAAAAAAAAAAGAAAAAAAAAGAAAAAGATCAATACTGCGGAATATACAAGGATTCATTCTATTATCCATCACTATTTGCATAACGATATACAATAGACATAATCCTTGTAAACAAAAGATTTTAACCTATATTCCATCAAAGAATTGACATAATAGGCTTAACTTTTGTTTGTCAAAAGTTCATTCATTCTTTTATCAATACATGCATATCGACATATAAACGAGATAACTTTTGATATCGTATGGGACAATAATAGTTCACGGACGCAAACACATATCCCATAACATATTGCAATATATAAAACCATAAATATTAGTACTGCAATCATCATCTTCGAAAACAAATTTTTCGAATTTAAACAAATAAACCTAAAAACATGAAGATGAAAACGTTGGACATAGCTATGTGTATTCACAATAATGGCTATTCAAAACTCTAGTTATTCTTCTAAACAAAACAAGAATAATATTCTCATAAGAAGATTTACTAGACATTATAAGATCACCAAGCCAAAAACGGATACAAGCTAAACATCAAACAGCTGATTCGGGATCCTCAAACTTGAGATTTTTGAGAGTGTGATTGACAGCATCCTATGCTTCTTTAGAGTGGATATCCTTGTTGAGAAGTTACTTTACATGAGTTTTCATGAGAACAAGGTCAGAATTAACCTTCTTCAACTCAGTTCTTACCATATCAAGATACTTCATTGTATCAACAAATTGTTGTTTTGCATCCTCAAAGTTTTTGAGAAAGTTAACAACCACTTCATCTGAAATCTCTTCAACTTCCTCAATATCTGAGTAGGAGTCAGGAGAATGAGGAAAATACCTTTCAACTTCAACAAATGTTCTCTTCTCTTTATCGAACTCAAAATAAACCGTATTATCAACGAAGTCTTCAGGTACATCTGAGGTGCAAGAAGAAGACGCCATTGATAATAAAAGGCCTAGAGTGAGATATCTCAACTCAATAGGAAGGGTATATAGATGATATCTAACAGACTTAGGGTTTACAAGCACGGTTTGTGAAAGAACCTAGAGACCGTACGTATACCCATAGGAAGGAGGGTCCACAGAGACCTAGCTAAAAAGGCTATTTGTTGAAGATAGTGTGCACAAAACCCATGCATCTTAACTCTAAGGTCTAAAGCAAGAATGAAGTACGAGAAAGAAGTAATGAAAAGAACACGCAAAATGAAATACTTATGCAAAAGTGTTTGACTGACAATCTATCTAAGAACGATAAGAAAATAGCTAGATAATCAGAGACACTTTGCCAAAAGTATACCTATTCAATTCTCATACAACTATTTTTTTTGTAGGTGAGATTTCGACTTTGTGATTAGTTTACACAAGTATGAGCCCTCATCTCATTAAATGAACATTGTCTTTGTTTATTCTTCTTTCTTCGATTGACACTCATCCCAGAAGAGTAAGACGCAGTTTGTTTAGCATATCCGTCAGAGGTCTTTCTCTAAGTACTAAATCTAGGACCTCTTGCGATTGGTTCAAGAGGATCAGGATAACGAGGGATCCATTTTCTAGACTTAGATTTACCAGAATCATTCTTATAAGCACAGGGAATGTGTTCATTAGCAGCACAATTTATACTATTAGAATGCACTTGTACCCTGTGATGATTTCTAGAAAAGAGATCATTTTTATAAGGTTTCTGGTTTTCTGTGGGCATGCGATTCACTACAGTAGTCGACTGACTATTTACTCCATTGACAGTAGAGAGAATCAAATTATGAAGTTTAGTGATTTGTTTCCTCCTAGCAAAATAATGGATAACATAGTGATTCTCTTTCCTACATAAGGAACAAGTTTGTGGAAGTGAATTGTTAACAGGTAACTGCTTCAATCCAATGTCCCGTTTGGATGTTTTCTGTTTGTATTTTGCAGGGAATTCCTTTGGTAAGTTTTTCTTCATGTCAGGGAACTCATATTGAGCATCAACACGTGACACAGAAGAATTTCTCATTACAGTGTTTCCCTTTGTCAAGGAGATAGACTGTTTTTGGGCTTGTAGATGGTGGATTTTCGACAAGGGATAAAATCGTAAACCCATAATTATATATGCTCATGATCTAGCAATCAGACGAGTATTGAGGCTCATGTCTTATCGAAAGCGTGAAAACTCATGCCAAGAGAATCTCTGATTGAGAATACTATCTCTCAGAGTATATGTAGATGTGTAGTCTCTCAGCTGAGGCAACGGATTATCTAATGAATACTGATCAACTTCAGTGATCACTTCCATATAGAATCGCAAGATTAGACGGCTCCTAGACAGCTTGCCTGCTAGTATAGAACAATAACGTCTTCAGGATGCAACAATGTTTTCCCTGAATGTATAGAAGAAATATGACGCTTCAACAAGCTCATATCACTTAACTCCTGAATAATTAATACTCCTAGATGATCGTACTAGTATAGAGCCATCAGTTAACTATTCCTAATCATTAGAGTCATTCACTGAATCCTTGAAAAAATATTCAATGTTTTTCATAATATTTCGTTACTTCAATTCATGGTTTTCTCAACAGAGCTCCATGGGTTAGTAATAAATATTCAACGTACGGGCATCTGAGCTACCTTCGAGTAAGCCCCGACACAAATGATGCAAATGTACTCAACAATAATGCACTAACGAGCATCTGATTTCACGAACGAACCTCTCAAAACACGACGGGACAATGAACCTATGCAAAAAAGGAAAGAAAATAATAAATAATTAAATATTAACCAAGACGCTGGGGGACTGTGCCCACCGGCCGGCCGGTCGTGCCGTGATCAGTCCCACACCCAATTTTATATTTTATCATATTTTTTTATTATTTTCCTTGATCTCATGAAAATCCCTTTATTTGAACAAATATCCTTCGTTTTAAGGAAACTCCTCAGTTCCGTGGTGTTTCCTTCACATCAAAGAAATAATATAAAATTAAGAAAGGTGTTGTGGGACCGTGTCTACTAGACGTCCGGCGATGCCCTAGTCATGGCCGGTCCCACACTTCATGATTCCTCATTATTTTATTATTATTTCCCTAATCTCATGGTATTTCCTTCAAACCATGAAAAAATAAGATAAAATTAAGGAAACTCGTAGGACCAACCCCTAGTCGGCCGGTCATGCCTTAGCTAGTCCCACACACCCTTTATTTTATTATCACTATTTTTATGTTTCTTGATCCCATGAAATTCCTTGATTTCATGGTATTTCCTTCAAATTATGAAAATTCTTTCAAATCATGGAAATAATACATAAAATTAGGGAAAACTCACGGGACTGGGCCTTAGCCGGCCGACCATGCCCAAGCCAGTCCCACATGCCCTTATTTTATTATTATTATATTATTTGTTTCCTTCATCTCATGGAAACTCCTTCACTTCAATGAAAATTCCTTTATTTCAATAAACTTCTTGATTTCATGATATTTTCATAAAATCATGAAAAATATAATAAAATTAAGAAAAATGCTATGGGACCGGGCCGGCTGGTCATGCCTTGACCATGGCCGGTCCCACACTTCATGATTCCTTCGTTTTATTATTATTTTTCCTTCATCTCATGAAGTTTCCTTTGTTTCAGCAAAAACCCCTGATTTCTTCATATTTTCCCAAATGATTGCTCAAATGCACATCAGAAAATATTAAAATTCTCAGGACTAAGACACGAACACTTTGGTGAAGCGAGCATATTACCTTGACCGACCAAGGTTGGCTCCTTGGCTTGCAAAAGGCCGGTCCCACATATTTTTATCATTTGACCTAATTTGTTCATATTAGGTTCAAACTCTTCCAAATAATTTTGGAACTTCATAAAACGATCGTCATTCGATCACGTGACCACCCAGGGCTGGTCTCGTGACCCCTTGGTAGGTCCCTCATCCCGTCATAATTAATTAGTTTTTATCACCTAAGGCTCAGACGAGCAATATTTTAATAAATGATTAAACCAATATTTAATCATCCTTTCAACGTCTTCAAGAGACTTTGGTATTTTTCTCACTTGAGCATCTGGGCGCTATATGATGGATTCATCATCCCACGTAGCCGGTACCTCCTTCATTCCATGGTTAATTTTCAATAAACCATGAATTGATCAAATTAGGGTTCGAATCCAAGGTTCATAATCCCAGATTCAAACGCTAATAATTTTACGTTGATCTCATGATCAAGTAAATTTCCAGTATCTTAATTTAGTATTTTATCTGGTCACACGCTCACAATTATTCATCAAACGAGCAACATTTGCTCAGATGAGCAATATTTGCTCAAACCAAGGAATATTGGTTCAACTCTCAATATTCAATAATTCATCGAATGAACCTTAACTATCTACGTTTACTTGAGAATTATACCTCTGTCTCAACAGACATGTTCAATTTATGAATTTCAGAACATTTGCAAATCATGTTCAATTCAGCAATATATGGACTCATCGTCCCATGAAGTCAGCAACTGACTAACTAAATACACGTCTGCCTTGCAGACTCCATAGTCACGAGACATAAATCATGTTACATCGGGGGATATTAACTAGGGTTTTGGTATGCCGGTCTACGACACGTGTGTTCATACACACGATGGGAATGTGAGCAAATCGTGCAATCAGTTGAAGGAGTTAACAAAGTAGTAGATGGAAAATCGACCAAGTCTCTGCACGTTGAGCAACTGGTTTTAACACACGATTTCCATTTCTCCACTCTTTGATCCCATCAACTGTCACACTTCACGGGATCATGGTGTTTACAATTCTAGCAATATGAATAAGCCTCTGAATCATGATTGAAGGACATGACAATCTTACATCAAGCAGACAACACGAGATTAACAACTCAACGTCTAAGCAAATTCAATCACTCATATTTTATCTTATTTTCAGAATACATAACACACCTACAATCTTCGATCAACATTGATCTCACACATTTCTCAGCTTCCCTCCTACAGATCGACCCATCCTCTCTTGCGACCGAATTTACTCTAGAACGGCCATTGTCTTGGTTTAGGCCGGACTACTAACGATTAATCTCTCGAATTCAAAGCACTCCCTTATTGCAGTGCATCTGTGTGAGGTTTGACAGTTCGCTTGGTTCAAGGAGTTTCCTCCGTACGGTCGTCTCCTCAATTCCGTTAAAACCAGCAACTCGTTTTGCCCCACCTACAAGGCTAGGTGAAGAGATGCAGCAATATTCTATGTTTCAACATGAAGGTTGTTAAAATCGGAGAGGTGTCTCAATCAAACGTTTTTCTCTAGTTGTTCCCTCTTTAAAAATATTCTCAAGGATACTAATCTTTTCTTGTTATAGCATATTTTCTTGAGTGAGTCTTTTAATATTGTTGGAGAAGGATTCAATGATTTTATAGAGTTCACGTTCTACACTAAGAGACTTCTCAAATTCATACAATAGTTTAGAATGATTGTGTAAATCAATCGTCTCTGTTGAATTTTCTTTGGTTCTAGTGAGATTCCTTTCTACTTCTGACATCTTGTCAATTGCCTCGTCCCTTTCTCTGGATTCGTAAGAATCAACTAAGGAGTTATCCTTTGAGGAAAAACCAAGACACTTAACATAGTCAAAAGTATGGGAAGACATAGTATTAGAGCATAGCTCGGTCGAACTCGCATGCGTTGCTATCTCAAGCATGTTTGTCAATGTTAGTGATCAAACCTATAAGTCTTGATTTCTAGTCTACTATAGCTAAGGTCTCGTACTAGTATAGAAAGTGTAATTGAGCTCAAGAACTCCATGTCAATCATCATACAAGACGAAGGACTACTCAAGGGACCGATGGATCTTTATCAACTAAAAGATATGTGGAGACTTGAACTTATCTATCACTCAAAAGTCTATTTATATCCTATCTTGAGACAAAAGTCGTTTTGCTATATAGACTTAGATTATACACATTTAGTATTTCGAGTCGAGTTTATCTCGCCTATCTATTTCTCGAAATATGTGTTAGTAAAACTTTCGCTTTAGCCAAGTTCATCTTTACCTAGTGACGAAATTCATGTTATGCTTCAATCACTTTGAAAATTTCTCTGACGAAAAATGGTTTGTGAATAACAACTATATAACGTCCTCTGAGAATGTTTCAATGATTAAAATGAGAGTTTAGACTATATAACTGTTTGGAGGATATAAGCATTATTGCGGAAACATATATATGTATAAGTCCTTATTGCTTGAACCGAAGTTTGCGAACTTTGTTGATCAAGTGAACCGGAGAAGTGCGTGGGCTAAGTCCACGAACTGGCGAAGTTCTCAAACCCGAGAATTTCTTCTGGAGTTTGTGAACTCCATCCGGTAGCTTAAGTCCGCAAACCCAGTCAGCGAACTTGAGTAGGTTATGTCTAAAAACGATGTTTAGTGAACTTATCTTTATAAACTAAGGAATGCAATTGCAAACTATGGCTATAGATTTCATGTGAATAAAATCGTTTTTGCTTCAATTGTGTCTTGTGTAGTACATAAGATTTCCTTGCAATTGAACAACTCTCTAACTAGTTCATTTGATTCATTTGAACTAGTTATGGTGAAGAAGAATATGGTTGATATGAAAGTGATCATATGGCTAACCATTTGGTTAACCATTGTTGAACCAACTAATGTACAAGTTTGGGTACGGTTACACAAGCCCAGGAACGTGCGTTTCATTTGTGTATAAGAAGCTATGTTTTCGATCTAACGGTTGATAAATATTAGATTGAATCTAAATCAGGTTTTTATCTAACGGTGAATATTGAATGCTTTGTTACCAAGCTAACATTGATTGCAAACCCTAATTTGAAAGACTATATAAGGGAGAACTCTAGCAACCGGGAAACCTAATCCCCACACATTCTGTGTGATACTAGTTGTGCTAAGATAGAGTCGAGTATCCTTCAACCTTTGGTTTCTTATCTAAATCAGGTTAACGACTTAAAGACTTCATTGGGATTGTGAAGCCAGATCGGTACTATTTTTCTTTTATTTGTGTGATCTGATCTTGCTGTTTCTATCGTACGAGTACAATTATAATAATTGGCTTGAGATTTATATCTCCGATAGGCAAGATAAAAAGTAATCACAAACATCTTCGTCTCATCGTTTGTGATTCCACAATATCTTTTTTCGCTGCGTCAATTAAGACTATTGTGAGGTGATTGATAATACTAGGATGTTCTTCGAGAATATAAGTCCGGATTATCAATTGGTTCTTGTTCACCTTGATTTATTAAAAGACGGAACAAAACTCGTAGGTATATTCGTGGGAGACAGATTTATCTATTACCATAGACTTTTCTGTGTGATACAGATTTGTTTATTAAAGTCTTCGACTTTGGGTCATAGCAACTCTTGATTGTGGGTGAAATCAGCTAAGGGAATCAAGTACGTAGCATCCTGCTGGGATCAGAGACGTAGGAGCATAACTGTACCTTGGATCAGTGTGAGATTGGTTTGGGTTCAACTATAGTCCAGACCGAAGTTAGTTTGGAGTAGGCTAGTGTCTGTAGCGGCTTAATACAGTGTGTGTTCAATCTGGACTAGGTCCCGGGGTTTTTCTGCATTTGCGGTTTCCTCGTTAACAAAATTTCTGGTGTCTGTGTTATTTCTTTTCCGCATTATATTTGTTTATATAATTGAAATAATACAGGTTGTGCGTTCTTCAATCAATTAGAATATCCGACCATTTGGTTGTTGATTTAAATTGATTGACACTTGGATATTGGTCTTTAGTACCATCCAAGTTATCTCTCTTTGATAAAAACTCGCAGATTTCTATTTGCTTGAGTACAGATCAAATCGAGAGATTGAGATATAAACTCTTTGATATACTTTTTTTTTATCTAGATTGAGTCTGACTGTCTAGTTGATTCTCTAGAAAGTATATTGGAGTTTGTCCATACAGATTGTTAAGCGAAATATTGGGTGTGGTTGTTAGACCCCCGCTTTTTCAATTGGTATCAGAGCAGGCAAACACGTTTAAGACCTTACAAGTCTGTGTTTGTAGCGATCTGACTCTATGGACAGAGATGTTATCTCAATAAACGTACTACCAGTCTTTGATGGCTCTGATTACTTATGGTGGAAAATTGCTATGCGAGCTTTTCTTCAAGCACATGATTTTCAATCATGGGTATATGAAGTTAATGGCTATAATGCTTCCGTTGTGGCAGTTGTAGATGTAAACGTTCCCAAGGACATTGGTGAATACACCCCTGCCGAGATAAATGTTGCAAAGCAAAACTCCGACGCTTTGAATGCCATTATACATGCCATTACCCCAAATCTTCAGCACCATGTGTCAAATTACACTAAGTCTAAAGAAGGTTGGGATATCTTAGAAACCGTATTTGAAGGAAATACCAGTGAAAAGGAAGCTAGGCTTCAAAACCTTAATTCCGATTGGGAAAACCTTCGTATGGCAGATGAAGAAACATTTGATGAGTTTAATCACAAATTGCATGTTAATGCATCTTTTGCATTGGGTAAAACTATTCCTGTAAAGGATATTTTGATGAAAATTCTCAGATCGCTGCCATCTAGATACGATTCTAAGAAGCATGCTATCGTTGAGGGAAATAACCTTGATAATCTCTCCAGAAATACGCTGGTTGGGAAGCTTAAGATCTTTGATCACGAACATTCATCCAAATCTAAGGATGTTGCGTTGAAAGCACTAAAGGACACTAAATTACTTGATAAAAGTAAATAAGTGTATATCTCTGAAGATGATCACTCTGAGACAGATTCATCAGATGAAGATCTTGAAAAATCAGTCTCGATGATCACAAGATAGTTTAGGGATCTTCTGATGAAGAGAAGTAAACGGTTCTCCAGATATAAGCCTAAGGCATCATTTAAACCTCATAATCATGTTCCTCCTAAAAAATAGGGATACTGATGAAACTGATGACGAGGATATGCCTCGGTGCTTTAAGTGTAAGGTATTTGGTCATTTTGCAAAAGAGTGCCCAAATCGTATAAAATACACCGGGAACAAAGGTCTTGCTGCAACTCTTGATGAAATGTCTGACATCTATGATTCTAATGAAGACGAGAAATCAAGCGTTGCACTTCTTGGTGAAAATATTGAGTTTGATTACTGTAGCAATACATAAATCAATCTTGATATTCTTTCAGAAGATAATCCAACTATTCTGGAAGATAAAGTTGACCCATCCTTTGGAAACTCTATTTGTAATGTTTTAGGTTCCACTGTGTGCCTAGTTGCTTGCACATCTCAAAAGCCTGATTTTTATCCTAACTTGACGTGTTCTTATTATTCATTAAAGGGTCATGAACTATCAAGGTGTTACAAGTACAAATTCCAACGAAGGCACGTCAACCAACTTCAACGAAAAGCAAATCATTTATCAAGAAAGATTAAACTTTCTCAGAAGATAGTTGAGGTATGTAGGATTTTATCTTCGTCTAAGAAGTTAGTTTCCAAGGATAAACCAATACCATTAGAGAAGAAAGTTTGGTCAAGTCGTTTTGATAGACAGAAGTCTGAGAATTCCTATCAAGAGGAACATGGTGGACAAATTATTGTTCAGCGCAACGCAACTTGATTGTGTTGATTTGAAAATTTTGTCTCATGTACCTGATCAAAAGAGACAAGATTTTTTATCTCTCAGGCTTTAGGAAAAGTTTTGGTTGTCTTCTTTTCTTAGTTTTTGGAATTCTCTATCTATCAATAAATGAGGGTTATTATCGACAATTCTACTCTTCATAGGGTTGTGAGTTGGTCGTGTACGAACCTACTTAAAAGTTTCAAAACCCTACATTCTTTTTTCTCTCTCTGAAACCTCTTTTTATCTCAAGACTACTTGTTGAGCAAATTGTGAATTCCTCTCACAAACCCATACGTTTATGGATACTCCAAGCATGATGTCTTCTGATAGAAAAGTTGTCAATATGATTGTTAAGCCATCAATCACGAAGGAAAAATAAAAATCTCCATTATCTCCAACATTGAAAAGGAAAAGAAGGAATGTGAGGAAGCCAAGAGCCGTTCTTTCAAATTCTCAGAAGTTTTCTGATGTTCTTGATGGGTTGAAGGAGATGCGAAAGGAGATTCAACAAATAAAGGCTTTTGTGTATAAGATTCATGAGATTCAGAAGGCCCTGGTTCGAAAACATCATCCAAGAAGGTTTATTGATATAAACTCCTAACTTAATGAACCTTATGTTCCAATGGCGGTTGACGACAAGGAGTTCGGGGACGATAAAGAATTCTTTAAAGGTCTTATTTCCCAGTAAATATTCTATTTTTCTTGTTTTACTTAGAAGAATAACTAGAGTTTGGAATATCCATTGTAGTGATTACACATAGCTATGTCCAATGTTTTCATCTTCATGTTTTTAGATTTATTGGTTTAAATTCTAAATTTGTTTGGAAGATGATTTTTGCAGTATTAATCTTTATGATTTTATATATTGCAATATTGTTATGGGATATGTGTGTTTACGTCCGTGAACTTGATTGTCCCATAATTTGTCAAAAGTAAAGTCCTTCGTGATTTGATATGTATGTATTGATGAAAGAATGAATTGACTTTTGACAAATACAAAAGTTAAGCCTATTATGTCAATTTTTGATGGAAGATAGGTTAAAATCTTTTGTGTTCAAGGATTATGTCTATTGGATGTCATTCTGCAAATGGTGATGGAAAATAGAATAAGTCCTTGATTATTCCACAGTATAAGGTCGATCTCCGATCCACAATTTATGTACATATTGTGTTGTTCCATAAGGTGTCTTATGTTGAGCTCTATCGACTGAGTCATTGTTTTGGCATAATTGTTGTTCCATGAGATACTTTGTGTCGATCATGACCAATTAAATTGATTACTTTTGTGATTAGTTTGGTTATGTATTTCGATTAGATTAATTATGGGTTTTCTTGTGATTAATATAATTGAGTGTTTTTTAAGTCTCCATAAGTTTACTTGTGTTGAGCATTTCTGATTAAGTTAATCATGGGTTCTCTTATGATTAATTTAATATTTTGGATTCAAATTCATACTTGTATGTAATTTGTTATGTCCAGAGAAATCCTTCTTTTCTTTTTTAAATTAAGGTCGCTCTTGTTGTTCTTTCGGGAATGACATATTATAGGGGAGAGTTCTTTTGAATTTGTTTAATTGCCAAATCTTTGTCGGGAGTGCAGCTGTGGAATATTTTAGGGGTTATCTTGTATCTTAATAAACTCCTTGATGAATGCATTTAGTTTCGTATTTATGATTGCATCTAAATAATATGATATATGCTTTCTTTTGGTCATGAAATGTGTCTTTCGGAAATTTCACTAGGATCCCGTTCTTGTACCTTTGCCAATTTTATTGACAAAAAGGGGGAGAATTAATATATAGTTCACACTACAAATACATAAGGTTTTCAGATCATTATGTAAGGGGAGTGGTTTCCATGTGGGATGGAGTATTGACTAAGGGGGAGTGACATATCACCATAGTATTGTTGTTAAAGTTGTGATACAATTGAACTTTGACGCTGTGTAATGATATTATGACACTGTATAACAATGATTGAAAACTCTTGTTTTCTCGTTGTAATAGCTACGGATTTTCAACAATAATGATGCTAAACTTACAACCTTTGGGATCATTGGAGTACTTGGGAGTGACGAAGATTTCAAGTAATGTTGAAGATTAGGCATGTGGAATATGAGCTACAAAAGTTTATTTATTTATATATTTTTTGTATTCCATATGTATTGATAGTTTTGTCACTAAAATTGACAAAGAGGGAGATTGTTAGAGAATTGCTCGGTCGAACTCGCATGTGTTGCTATCTCAAGCATGTTTTTCAATGTTAGTGATCAAAACTATAACTCTTGATTTCTAGTCTACTATAGCTAAGGTCTCGGACTAGGATAGAAAGTGTAGTTGAGATCAAGAACTCCATGGCAATCATCATACAAGACGAAGGACTACTCAAGGAACTGGTGGATCTTCATCGACTAAAAGGTGTGTGGAGACTTGAACTTATCTATCACTCAAAAGTATATTTATCTCCTATCTTGAGACAAAAGTCGTTTTGGTATATAGACTTAGATTATACACATTTGGTATTTCGAGCCGAGTTTATCTCGCCTATCTATTTATCGAAATACGTGTTGGTAAAGATTTCGCTTTAGCCAAGTTCATATTTACCTAGTGATGAAAGTCATGTTATGTTTCAATCACTTTGAAAATTGCTCTGACGAAAAATGGTTTGTGAATAACAACTATATAACATCCTCTGAGAATGTTTCAATGATTGAAATGAGAGTTTAAACTATACAACCATTTGGATGATATAAGCATTATTGTGGTAACACATATATGTATAAGTCCTTATTGCTTGAACCGAAGTTTGCGAACTTTGTTAATCAAGTGAACCGGAGAAGTTAGTGAGCTAAGTCCGCGAACCCAGTCCACAAACTGGCGAAGTTCTCAAAACCGAGAATTTCTGCCGGAGTTTGTGAACTCCATCCGGGAACTTAAGTCCGAGAACCCATTCTGCAAACTTAAGTAGGTTATGTCTAAAAACGATGTTTAGTGAACTTATATATATAAACTAAGGAATGCAATTGCAAACCGTGGCTATAGAGTTCATGAACCGATTCATGTGAATCAAATCATTTTTGCTTCAATTGTGTCGTGTGCAGTACATAAGATTTCCTTGCAATTGAACAACTCTCTAACTAGTTCATTTGAGTCATTTGAACTAGTTATAGTGAAGAAGAATATGGTTGATATGAAAGTGATCATATGGCTAACCATTTGGTTAACTATTGTTGAACAACGTAATGTACAAGTTTAGGTACGTTTACACAAGCCCCGGAACGTGCATTTCATTTATGTATAACAAGCTATGTTTTCGATCTAACGGTTGATCAATATTAGCTTGAATCTAGATCAGGTTTTCATCTAACGGTGAATATTGAATGCTTTGTTACCAAGCTAACAATGATTGCAAACCCTGATTTGAAAGACTATATAAGGGAGAACTCTAGCAATCGGGAAACCTAATTCCCACACATTCTGTGTGATACTAGTTGTGCTAAGCTAGAGTCGATTCTCCTTTAACCTTTGGTTTCTTATTCTAAACCAGGTTAACGACTTAAAGACTTCATTGGGGTTGTGCAGCCATACCGATACTACTTTTCTTGTAGTTGTGTGATTTGATCTTGCGGTTTTTATCGTATGAGTACAATTATAATAATTGGCTTGAGATTTATATCTCCGATAGGCAAGATAAAAAGTAATCACAAACATCTTCGTCTCATCGTTTGTGATTCCAGAATATCTTTTTTCGCTGCGTCGATTAAGACTATTATGAGGTGATTGATAATACTAGCCTGTTCTTCGGGAATATAAGTCCGTATTATCAATTGGTTCCTGTTCACCTTGATTTATCAAATTTCGGAACAAAACTCGTAGTATATTCGTGGGAGACGGATTTATCTATTACCATAGACTTTTTTGTGTGATACAAATTTGTTTATTAAAGTCTTCGACTTTGGGTCATAGCAACTCTTGGTTGTGGGTGAGATAAGCTAAGGGAATCAAGTACGTAGCATCCTGCTGGGATCAGATACGTAGGAGCATAACTGTACCTTGGATCAGTGTGAGATTGGTTGGGCTTCAACTATAATCCAGACCGAAGTTAGTTTGGAGCAGGCTAGTGTCTGTAGCGGCTTAATACAGTGTGTGTTCAATCTGGACTAGGTCCCGGGGTTTTTCTGCATTTGCGGTTTCCTTGTTTACAAAATTTCTGGTGTCTGTGTTATTTCTTTTCCGCATTATATTTGTTTATATAATTGAAATAATACAGGTTGTGCGTTCTTCAATCAATTAGAATATCCGACCTTTTGGTTGTTGATTTCAATTGATTGACACTTGGATATTGGTCTTTGGTACCATCCAAGTTATCTCTCTTTGATAAAGACTCGCATATTTCTATTTTCTTGAGTATAGATCAAATCGAGAGATTCAGATATAAACTCTTTGATATACTTTTTATCTAGATTGAGTCTGACTGTGTAGTTGATTCTCTAGAAAGTATATTGGAGTTTGTCCATACAGATTTCTAAGCGAAATATTGGGTGTGGTTGTTAGACTCCCGCTTTTTCAATTGGTATCAGAGCAGGCAAACACGTTTAAGACCTTACAAGTATGTGTTTGTATCGATCTGACTCTATGGACAGAGATGTTATCTCAATAAACGTACCACCAGTCTTTGATGGCTCTAATTACTTATGGTGGAAAATTGCTATGCGAGATTTTCTTCAAGCACGTGATTTTCAATCATGGGTATATGCTCCCGTTGTGGCAGTTGGAAATGTAAACGTTCCCAAGGACATTGGTGAATATACCCCTGCCGAGATAAATGATGCAAAGCAAAACTCCGACGGTTTGAATGCCATTATACATGCCATTACCCCAAATCTTAAGCACCATGTGTCAAATTGCACTAAGTCTAAAGAAACTTGGGTATCTTAGAAACTGTATTTGAAGGAAATACCAGTGAAAAGGAAGCTAAGCTTCAAAACCTTAATTCCGATTGGGAAAACCTTCGTATGTAAGATGAAGAAACATTTGATGAGTTTAATCACAAAGTGTCTGAAATTGTTAATGCATCTTTTGCATTGGGTAAGACTATTCCTGAAAAGGACATTTTGATGAAAATTCTCAGATCACTGCCATCTAGATACGATTCTAAGAAGCAAGCCATCGTTGAGGGAAATAACCTTGATAATATCTCCAGAAATACGCTGTTTGGGAAGCTTAAGATCTTTGATCACGAACATTCGTCCAAATCTAAGGATGTTGCGTTCAAAGCACTAAAGGACACTAAATTACTTGATAAAAGTAAAAAATTGTATATCTCTGAAGATGATCACTCGGAGACAGATTCATCAGATGAAGATCTTGACAAATCAGTCTCGATGATCACAAGACAGTTTAGGGATCTTCTGCTGAAGTGAAGTAAACGGTTCTCCAGGGATAAGCCTATGGCATCAGTCAAACCTCATAATCGTTTTTCTCCTAAAAATAATGATACTGATGAAACTGTGTAGATGGTGGATTTTCGACAAGGGTTAAAATCGTAAAACCATAATTATACATGCTCCTGATCCGGCAATCATATGAGTATTGAGGCTCATGTCTCTCATTGAAGCATGAAAGCTCATGCCATGAAATCTATGACTGGGAAGGCTGTCTCTCAGAGTATATGAAGATGTGTAGTCTCTCAGTTGAGGCAACGACACATCTCAAGAATACTAAGCAATTTCAGTAAATATTTCTATATAGAATCGAAACATTGGACGGCTCCTAGAAAAAATGCCTTCTAGTGTAGATCAACAACGTCTTTTGGATGCAACAACGTTTTCCATGACTATATAGGAGAGATATGACGTTTCAACAAGCTCATATCTCTCAATTCTCAGATAACTACTGCTCCTAGATAGCATGCCTGCTAGTATAGAGCCATCAGTTAATTATCTATAATCGTTAACTAAATATTCAACAATATTCTATGATTCTTCGTAATATTTTATCACTTCAATTTGTGGTTCTTCCCAGCAGAATACCCTGGGTTAGTGATAAATATTCAACTTACGGGCATCTGAGCAGCTCTCGAGTAAGCCCCGAAGCAAAATGGTGCAAGTGTACTCAGCAATAATGTACAAACGAGCACCTGAATCCACAAACGAGCATTCCAAAACACGAAGGAACGATGAACCTATGCAAAATAGGAAGAAAATAATAAATAATAAAATATTAATCGAGGCGCTGGGAGACTAGGCCCACTGGCCGGCCGGTCGTGCCCCGACCAGTCCCACACCCAATTTATATTTTAAAATATTTTTATTATTTTCCCTGTTCTCATGAAAATCCCTTCATTTGAGCAAATCTCCTTCGTCTCAAGGAAACTCCCCAGTCTTATGGTGTTTCCTCGTATCAAAGAAAAAATAATAAATTATAAAAGATGTCGTGGGACTGGGCTCACTAGCCGGCCGTCCATGCCCTAGCTGTGGCCGGTCCCACTCCTCATGACTCCTTATTATTTTATTATTATTTCTCTCATCCCATGAAAATTCCTTGAATTCATGAAATTTCCCATAAGTCATGAAAATCATGTAAAATTAGGGAAACTCGTGGGACCGGGCCCTAGCCGGACGGTCATGCCCTATTCGGTCCTACACGCCCCTTATTTTATTATTATTATTTTTTATGTTTCCCTCATCTCATGGAAACTCCCCGATTTCAACAAATTCCTTGGTTTCAACAAACCTCTTGATTTTATGATATTTCTCTAAAATCATGAAAAATATTATAAAATTGGGAAAAGTGCCTTGGGACGGACTTTTTGGCCGACCGGACATGCCTTGGCCATGGCCGGTCCCACACTTCATGACTTCCTATTTTATTATTATTATTTCCATAATCTCATGGAAATTCCTTAACTTCATGAAATTCCCCAGTTTCATGATATTTCCCTCACATTAGGGAAAATACATAAAATTGGGGGAAGGTGCTGCGCGACCGAGCTTGCTAGCTGGACGATGATGCCCTAGCCGTGGACGGTCCCACACCTTGCAATCCTCTATTTTATTAATTATTTTTTTCATCATCTCATGAAGATTCCCCTGTTTCAGCAAAACCCTGAATCCTTCTAATTTTCTCAAAATGTTGCTCAAATGCGCATCAAAAGATATCGAAACTCTCAGGACTGAGACACAGACATTATGATGACACGGGCATGTCTTCTTGACCGACCAAGGCTGGCCCTGAGGCTTGCAAAGATCCGGTCCCACGTGTTTTAACAATTTTGACCTAATTTGCTCAATTGCTCATATTGGGTCCAAACTCTTTTCAAACAACTTGGAGTTTTCTCAAATGATCATCAGCTGGTCCTGCGACCACCAAGGGCCGGTCTCATGCTCTCTTGATCGGTCCCTCATCTTTTCATAACTAGGTTTTACTACCTAACGTTCACACGAGCATTATTTTAATAAATGATTAAACCAGCTTTTAATCATCCTTTCACCAAATGGTCTTTAGAGACTTTGGTATTTTTGTTCACTTGAGCATCTGTGAGATACACGGTCGATTCATCATCCCATGTATCCGGTCCCTCCTTCATATCATGAACGGTTTTCAATAAATCATCAATTCAACAATTGATCAAAATTAGGGTTTCGAATCCAGAGACCTGCAAAAAAATAATTCTGAGCAGATTCAAACATTAACAATTTTACGTTGATCCCGTGGTCAACATTTTAATAATTATGCTCGGCTCAGATGCCAGCATCTTAAATCAACATTTGCTCAGACGAGCAACATTTGTTCAAATGAGAAACATCTACTCACACCAAAGAATATTGGTTCAATTGTTAATACTCAACAATTCATCAAATGAGCAACATTCGCTCAAATGGACTATATTTGTTCATGCTGAAGAATGTTGGTTCAACTATCAATATGCAATAATTCATCAGATGAGCAATATTTGCTCAGCCTAGCAATATTTGCTCAGACTAAGGAATATTGGTTCAACTATCAATATTCAACGATTCAGCAACACAGTTTGCTCAGGTTATCAACATTTATTCGACAATGATATTTTCTGTCTCGGCAGACATGTTCGATTCATGAGTCTCAGAACATTTGCAAATTATGTTCAACTCAGCAATACAAGGATCACAGTCACATAAACTCAGCAACTGACTAACTAAATACACGCCTGTCTTGCAGAATCCACATTCATGAGATATCAATCGTGTCACATGGGGGGGGGGGGATATTAACTAGGGTTTTGGTCTGGCGGTCTATGGCACATGTTTTCATTCACACGATGAGAATGTGAGCAAGTCGTGCAATCAGTTGGAGGAGTTAACAAAGTAGTGGTTGGAAAGTTAACCAAATCTCCGCAGGATGAGCAACTGGTTTCAACACGATTTTCCACTTCCCCACTCTTTGAATCCAGCAACTGTCACACTTCACGGGATGATGGTGTTTACAATTCAGCAATATAAAAGGCCTCTGAATCATGATTGAAACAGACAAGAATTTCTCTACAAGTTCATACAGACAATCTTTCGTCTACACGAACCCATTGTCTGAGAAATCACTCTCAACTGAGTAAATTCAATCATTTAGAACTTTCTTACGCAGAATACACAACACACATAGAATCTCGATCACCATTGATCTCACACATTTCTCAGCTTCCCTCCTAAAGATCAACCCATCCTCTTTTGTGACCGAATTGACTCTGAAACGACCATCGTCTTGGTTTCGGACGAAGTCGTACAGATTGATCTCTCGAACTTAAAGCACTCCCTTGTTGCAGTGCATCTGTGTGAGGTTGAGCATTTGCTCGGCTCAAGGATTCTCCGCACGGTCATCTCCTCAATTCCGTAAAAACCAGCAAATCGTTTTTCCCCATCTACAGATTGGCGACCACAGTGGGATATTAATCTCTCGGTTGCAATCTCAAGATTTTACAGGGTGGTTGATCTTAGGTCACGCACGATTCTAGAGCCTAACACAAACGATGCTATCACTAGCAACAATAACAATGAGGATATACCGGAAACCGTTCCGGCCTCTAACACTGACGATGGTAATATTATTCCTCCTCACGCTAACATGTAAGGTCATCCCATGTTCGACCGACACCCTGAGGAAGTCAGGGGGAATCCACCACCTACCATGGCTGATCTTATCAAGGTGCAAGAGACTCTTGCAAAGAATCAAACTGACATGGCTGCGACAGAAGATATTCAATTATCTCAGGACTCTCACTGACAAGATGTCAGAGAAGACTCAAGGAAAAGGAAAATAAAAAGAGACATCCTTATATGCTGATCCTGAAGTAGTTCCAATTCATGCAGTAGATGACAACGAAGTCCGCAAAGCTGCAGACGATCCATCGGAAAAGGAATCATCAAATTTCATTACTCTGGAAGATTTGGAATGCCTATTGGAGAACCATGGAAAATACAAGACATCACATGTCCATCGTCAGCAGCCTCCATACCCTGCTGCTACGCAAAGGATTCCTCTTCCAAAAGGGTATACCTCTCCAACCTTCACGCTGTATGATGGAACAGGAAATTCTCGAGAACAAGTCTCTCGTTTTCTAGGGGCCTTGGGAGAACATGAACACAATCATGTTATTCGCCTCAAGGAATTTTCAAAATCCTTGAAAGGCAGAGCATACACCTGGTACAACAATATCGCACTGGGAACTATCAACAATTGGGGAGAAATGATGAATGCCTCATACAGAAAGTACTTCTTTGTGTCAGAGAAAGTTACTCTCTTTGATCTTGGAAGAATGTTTCAGAGGGTCAATGAACATCCCAATGACTACGTGAAAAGATTCAGAGTCCAATCCTTGGACTGCCATGACCCAAATGTCATGGAGAAACAACTGGTGGACTTGTGCATCAACGACATGATCCCAGTCTACAGATATTTATTGGAAAATCTTCGTTTCCAGACTTTCTCAAAGCTTCATGAAGCGGAGAAGAAATCGGCAACTACTGCGCCTGCTCTATTGGAAAGAGCAAAAACTACAAAGGCTGAAGAACCGCGAGACACTCGAGGTAGCAAGCGTCTGATCAACAAGCAGTATAATCTTCAGCCTTCCACAAACGCTGTTGCATAAGTGAGCAACCGGGAAGCTAAACCTCCGCACAAACTTACCTCAACTCCTGCAAAAACACAAAGGAAAGATAAGCAAGATGCACAAGCTCCTGACCAACGCATAAAGGCTCCTGATCAAGATGCACCTGACTTTCCCATTTCCATTGAAGAGGTGCTCGAACTCCTGGATGCGTGGATTCAAGATGGTGCAATAAAGTTGTCATATATCAAGAAAGAACCAACTGAAGAAGACATGGAAAATCCTCGTTATTGTCACTTCCACAGGTTCTTCAACCATCCCACAAGTAACTGCAGAGTTTTGAAATGCATATTCAGAGAAAAGGTTGAATCCGGGGAGATTAACTTGGGGACTGAAGGAGTATACAGAGACCCTCTCCCAGTCAGGACTTTCTCCATCTCTGAACAACCAGTCAAATAAGCAGTTCAGTCATTGATCGAGCATGTCTGCGAATTGCTCTATCTGTCGAAGGCACAAAGGGGAGACATGTTCATGGCTTTGAACCACATTATACTGGGAAGCGTATACCAATTCCAGAAGTACCTCCTGAGCCTCCATGCACTGACAAAAAAATGTATGACTGGGCACTGCTCACCACAGTGCATATTAAAGGAAATGAATTCAAGAGAGCATTTTTTGATGTTGGCACTGCCATCAACATCATTCCTCTGAAAACTCTCAGAACTGCTGGCATTACCCGGCAAGAGGCTACTCATGCTCCGATAGCAATCAGAGATCACGAAGGGACTGCCAGAGACGCGTATGGCTACATCACCCTTAAGGTCAAAGAAAGCTCGGTCTTCACTGAGACCAAGTTTTACATAATTCGAGAGGATCCAGGATACGACATGATCCTCGGAAGAACTTGGATTCACGCTGGAAAGATGGCTCCAACGCCTTCAGCACATCCTGCTGTGGAACAGGACTCTGACTCGGAAGAAATAGAGGATACTCCACCATTTGAGCATCTGGAGGAAGTTAAAGCCTTGACGAAGATTACGCAGAAGCCTGGAGAAAGTGCACACTCTTTCATCAAAAGGTTCCATACTCATGCAAGTCTGATTCCCCTTCATGCACCTATAATACCAATGTTTAATCATATTTCCCTGGTCCGGGGACTTTTTCCCACCAAAATCTTAGCCGTCGCAAAGTGCTATGAGTGGGTAGCCTCACCTCAACAATATTACACCAAATGGTTGAGTACAGAGCCTCTTCAAATTAATCGTTCTATCAAAAAATTTATTGCTGAAGATTTGGCTACGCATAACACACAGTGTGCCAGATACTCCCCTCTGCACGAGTGTCCATATGTTCCGCAATCCTGGAATCCCATCATGCAAGGAATCCCGATTCAGCAGAAGATATTCAAGGCGCGGACGACCAAGCCTAACAAATTCAAAGAAGGAGATCCAGTTCTTAAGGAAACTAAGCGTGATCTCCATTCTGCAAGGAGCTCTAATTGGGAAGGACCTTTCATGTTCGTAAGATCCATAACTGGAAGCTACTACAAACTGATCAACACAGATGGAAGGACCTTTCCGGTGATCCATGAGAATTTTCTTAAGGCATTTGATGCCTGAAGTTATTGGACATTTGAGGTACTAGGAGTTAGAGCATTCATGGCATCTAGGATATGGTACTCATGATTTTCTTTCATTGTATTTCAATTTCTCCAAAATGTTTTCAATACTTACGTTTAGTATTTGAATTCAGAAATTTATCAAAGTTCAGTTCATTTTGCTTAAAGAAAATCTCTATCAAATCCAAAAGAAAATCCTCAATCATCTACCAATCCAAAACCAGTCAATATCAAAACCAAAATAAAACCTCACATCTCTCAGAAGTCCAGAAGTTCAAGAGATTATGAAAAAGAAATCAAAGAAAATCAGCAAAGAAGGATTTTCTCTCCTCTGCATCCTTCAAGACTTGCAAGGCCACCTTCTCCATGTTCAGCTCCTCAGTCAGCTTTGCAATCTTGTATTCCTTCTCCTTCATAACATCATTGGGAAATGGTATGTTGTTCTCACACGAGTTCTTGATTGCATCTATTTTCTTACGAAGCCATTTCACGTTGAAGCCAAGTCTTTCGAAATTCTCCAAGTTGAACTCCCAATCAAAGAGTACATCTGGAGTCACAGTATTTCTGGCCCTAGCACATATATCACTTACTACACGCAAGATGACACTTACTTGCATTGTTAACGCATAAGCGCGTCCAGGGTCTCTGTTAATAATGATGTGACCAAACTTCCTCCATATCTTCTCGTACAAGACTGCATATCCAATAGGAACGTTGAATCCACCAACTATTCATGATATGGAAGCAATGCATCAAATGGAGGATCAAAAGAAACTCCCTCACTTGTATATTAATGCACCACTATACGGTTCTCAATTACTAGAGCAACTTCTACGGTCATGGCAGCAGTTTCTTCAGTCTCCTCTACTTGTGGCTCAGTTTCTTCTACTATTGGAGTAGCAACAATCGAGGTTTCCATAACTTCAGTAACAACCCTCTCATGGACTTGAAGTGCAGGGATTTTTGTCTCTTCATCAATAACTCCAGGGCTGCTCGCGTTATCATTATTGGTTTTTGTATCCTCAACTTCGGTATTTGGCACCTAATACGAAGATTACATGAGGTTAGAGCACTCTAAACATGGAAACCAAATGGGATCATAAAAAAAAACATACAAGCAGTCCATCATCATAAAAATTCATCATTATACACTCAAGATACGAACAAATAGCGTGAAAGTCATGAAAACACGTTTTGCGACAAGCTCAGCCGAAGAGATTTTACTCTGCCCTGTACAAGACGATGGACTGGGAGCAATCTACAAGGAATATGAGAATGAGTTATATACCGTTCTCTTCGTATGGATGTTCTATACTACATATCAAAATTTCATAATAATCCGATGAACGATCAAGGAGATGCGATCAAAACATTGGACAACGTACAGTCTGAAAAAGTCCTGAAAGTCTCCTGAAGTTGACTGTTTCGCCTTTTTCAGGCCCTGAACTTGCTCAAAACTTAAAAAGCTTCTTCAATAAAGCTTGGAAATTCCCCGGGCTTAAATATACATATGCAGGCCATGAAAATACGACTTCAAACGAAGACTCTACGGCGTTTCTACTAAAAGCTGAAGTCTGAAATTTTCTGGTGACGTATTTCGACAAAATTACTTGTATACTCACATGGATTCTCATTCATTCGTTCACAAATCAGCAATTCCATACTTCTATGAATAGGTTACGGGAGATATACTTACTTGGGGAGTCTCCGAAGCATTCAAGGATTTGGAATTACCCGTGTCAGCATCAAGAGGCTCATTACTTCCATTCGGTTTCGAACCTTGGGAATTTTCTTTATCTCTATTCTCCGAGGATGAACGGGCATCAGCACTCTCCACTTCCGTAACGACATTCTCCTGGACATATTCTCAAACAATTAACATTTTATATATGAAGCATAATATTTGGCTATGTGGAAGAGTACTCACATCATTTTCTTCTTCAACGCTCAAGTCAGAAATTGTCTTCCCAGCAGCAGATAATTGAAGACCGTCAATACTTGACGGAGAAAAGTTCTGTAAAAAAATAAAAAATATTTGTTTTACAATCCTGGTAATGCGGATATAAGAAGTCACGGCGGAAAAGTGTTGACAACTCACCAAAGAAACAACCGGGGACTTTATGGTGTTAGGCAACAACTTACAATTCTTGTTCCTACCTTCTCCACCGTGAATGACTGTTTCTGCTTCCGAGAAATTCACTTCAATACGAGGTCTCACAGCACGACCGTCCTGCAAAAAGGAATTGATGCGATAATCAAAGGCAATTATTTTAATTTTATGAAGAATGTGCAAAAGATACATACTGGTGAACATCCTGGAGATGTCTTTCGCTTATTGCCGCCGGAGATGTGTTTCAATCTTGGTCGAGAAGAAATCATATCATAAGAAGGAGGCTCTTTCACTAAAGGTTGGCCAACCATTACGAAGTCGTGTAAACGCCCAATCTGCTGATCTCAGAAGTCTATGTAACCTGGAGTTACATATGTAATTCATTCAGAACCAGGGAACCAGTAAGAACCTCCTTCCACATGTGTGCGATCTAAACAGGTTTTAAGCTGTTCCACTTGGTGGTTTCTTCCTTCGAAAAGTTGGAACGCATTGATCCATGCCCATCTGACGAGCCGCTCTATCAATGTTGTATTCTTATACTGAAGAGTCTCCATATATTGTTGATATCAAGTGACCTGGAGTACAACTCAACATAAAAGATATCTCGTCATCGCTCAAGCCAACGCCAGATTTCAAAGTCATACTTTCTCCGGTATTGAAAGTTTGCAACTGAGAAACATAAGGAGGAATCAGCACCCAAGGGCGGAAATTAAACTCAGATTCATTGTCTAACATATCAACGAAGTGTGTCTTGGATTGAGGTTACTTCGTAGACCAGCGCATAATCCTGGCATTATCCATCTCTGGAAAAATACGGCGAGAATCAGCAACATTCAACCTTGCAAGATGTTGCGGGGAATAGGTGCATAACTCTTGAAGCGTTCCCACATCAAGGCCTGGAGAAACATCGTATTGGCATAGCATTCAATCTTCATAAATCCATTTGAAATACTGGAGTCTATAACCAAGGAATACAGGTTAGAGTACAAAGAACCCAAGAATAGACTACCTATGGGAAGTTGTTCACCTTGTGCCATCTTAATAGAAAAAGGGATTACAAACGGTTTTAACAAAGTTTCGATGTCTTAAAACACGTCCCTAGACAGCCACAAACACAAGAAAGCGGCAATAGATAACATACCATCAGGCTCGTCAAGAGGAATATCTCGTGGCCACCAGTGTGTTAACCACTGGGCATAACAACCTTTGCCAGACGCCTTATTAATTCTCTCCATCTCGGCTGTCAAGATATTGGAAACTGCTGTCTCCTATGATGAAAGCTCTTCAAGGAAGTTACCTGTGACTGGGAGATGCGACAAAGCAACTACGTCCTCCAAGGTAATAGTAAACTCTCCCCATCTGCATATGAAGGTGTGAGTTGGAATGCACCAGCAAGAAAGTAGAGCTACAATACCTCGCGCTTCATGTAAAATGAACAAATATCCATATGATTGGATAGCCCTGGTTACCTGTGCTCTATCCAACATGGCTCTAACACTAGGAAAACCCAGCATATGTCTCTCCCATCCAGAGAATTTTTCTAAAGGTCGTCGAGAAAGCTTGAGTTCTATAATTGACGCAAGAAAAAGTCCTCGTTCAAGACAAAATCGAATAGCTTCTCTAGGAGTCACTATTTTCTTCTGAACAACCTCTCTGGGATTTATTAGAAGACGAAATGCTGGAGACGTTTTTCATTCCCCTGCCGAATCTCGAAAAATGCATCATCTATGTTTGGAACATTTTTGAGCCCAGGAGTTTCTTCTTCTTCTTCTTCACCAACGGGAGTCTCATCCATACATATATCTTCTCTAGAAGCATCATTTTCCTGGGAGCCAGACATCTTTGCGAAGTAGCTGTAATGTGCACAAAGAATTCTACTTCAGTGTATCATCATACAAGGTGCAAACTTTGACAATATGATGGAGTTATATAATCTGACAACCGAATACTTATGCAGACATCTACAAAATGGTAATCCTTAACTCTTACCTTTTTACAATTCCACTAGCAGTGATTTTGATATAAGAGTTAGCACTCCAAAATTAGTTTGTTCCTTGAAAGCTGCAATAACGAACAAAACCTTATCATCTGAAGATTGAAACTGATTTTTTCATAAAATCATGAACATAATTTTCATAATATAAACATCCACAGCTGGGCTATGAAATTGACACCAAGAAAATATTTCATCATAAATAAATTGTCTAATTTCGAGGGTTACTCAAAACCCATGTTTTGATTTTACGAAATCATAATTAACGTGAATAACTCATGTAAATTTTCAATTTTTTTTATCTAACGTGAGAAAACTCACGTAAATAAATATATGGCATTATATTTTATTATATGTCACGGTTCCACATATAAAAAAACAAATCTCTTTTCCTTCGTATGAGCATTTTTCTTTGAAACGAAGGTTTATTTCGGTCTTGTGAAAAGCTCACATCTTTTAAGATGAAGTTTTGGTTTCCATGAAATCTCATAAACAAAACTTTGTCACTGGACACATGTTTTTTCAAAAGAAAATCTCTCTCAAGTTAGGGATTATTTCTAGTCTCTTGAACTAATGATCGAAAGAACATACATTAAATAAAATAAGGGTTTTTCTACAAAAGTCACACTCATATATACACATGTATAGAATTTTAACATAATCAAAGCATGAACAACTCATGAAATCAGCAAGCAAAAAAATAAAAAGAAAAAAGAAACCTGGTCAGTGCCGGCTGGAATATGGTCGGACGGTCGTCGGACGTCGCCGGCGATCAGCAGCTCCGGTAATTTTTCTCCGCTCTCCTCAGAACTCAGGCGTGAAGGTTATGAAGGGAGGTAAGTGGTGGTCGGTCGTGGGAAGAAATAAAAAAAAAGAAGAGGGATTAATTCCCTTTTATATCAATTTTATTTCCAAAACCTAATTCCATAAGGATTTCCTTTTCGGGTCCGACCCGTGAATCCTAGGCCAACCAAGGTTCCACCATCAAATCAGCGATTCTACACCAATTTATGCTCGTTGGATGACGCTCAATTATGCCACTGAGGTTTTTCATTCAAATCATGGTTTGCTCATTCAGTCAAAATCCGGTAACGTCTTATCTTATGACTAAGTTCAATTACTTATTTTATTTGCAACTGGAAAATCACCATTCAGTGCTGGCTGATGAACATGACTGTCACTCACTAAGCAGAGGACTTAATGTAGATGGTGGATTTTTGACAAGAGCTAAAATCGTAAAACCATAATTATGTTCCTGATCCGGAAATCAGATGAGTATTGAGGCTCATGTCTCTCATTGAAGCATGAAATCTCATGCCATGAAATCTATGACTGGGAAGGATGTATCTCAGAGTATATGAAGATGTGTAGTCTCTCCGCTGAGGCAACGACACATCTCATGAATACTGAGCAATTTCAGTAATTATTTCTATATAGAATCGAAAGATTGGACGGCTCCTAGACAGCATGCCTGCTATTATAGAGCAGCAACGTCTTCAGGATGCAACAACGTTTTACCTGACTATGTAGGAGAGATATGACGTTTCAACAAGCTCATATATCTCAATTCTCATATAATTAATGCTCCTAGACAACATGCCTACTAGTATAGAGCCATAAGTTAATTATCTATAATCGTTAACTGAATATTCAACAATATTCTATGATTCTTCGTAATATTACATCACTTAAATTTGTGGTTCTTCCCAGCAGAATACCATGGGTTAGTGATAAATATTCAACTTACGGGCATCTGAGCAGCTCTCGAGTAAGCCCCGACCCAAATGGTACAAGTGTACTCAGCAATAATGCACAAACGAGCATTTCAAAACACGAAGGAACGATGAACCTATGCACAATAGGAAGAAAATAATAAATAATAAAATATTAATCGAGGCGCTGGAAGACTGGGCCCACCGGCCGGCCGGTTGTGCCGTGGCAAGTCCCATGCCCAATTTTATATTTTATCATATTTTTATTATTTTCCGTGATCTCATGAAAATCCCTTCATTTGAGCAAATATCCTTCGTCTCAAGGAAACTCCCCAGTCTCATGGTGTTTCCTCGTATCAAAGAAATAATAATAAATTAGAAAAGATGTCGTGGGATCGGGCTCACTAGCCGGCGGGCCATGCCCTGTTCGTGGCCAGTCCTACTCCTCATGACTCCTTATTATTTTATTATTATTTCCCTCATCCCATGAAAATTCCTTGAATTCATGAAATTTCCCTCAAGTCATGAAAATCATGTAAAATTGGGGAAACTCGTGGGACCGGGCCCTAGCCGGCCGGTCATGCCCTAGCCGGTCCCACACGCCCTTTATTTTATTATTATTATTATTATTATTTTTTATGTTTCCCTCATCTTATGAAAACTCCCTGATCTCAAAAAATTCCTTGGTTTCAACAAACCTCTTGATTTTATGATATTTCCCTAAAATCCTGAAAAATATTAAAAAATTGGGAAAAGTGCCATGGGACGGACTCTTTGGAAGGCCGGGCATGCCTTGTCCATGGCCGGTCCCACGCTTCATCACTCCCTATTTTATTATTATTATTTCCATAATCTGATGGAAATTCCTTAACTTCATGAAATTCCTCAGTTCCATGATATTTCCCTCACATCAGGGAAAATACATAAAATTACATAAAATTGGGGAAAGGTGCTGCGGGACCGAGCTTGCTAGCTGTCCGGTCATGCCCTAGCTGTGGCTGGTCCCACACCTTGCAATCCCCTATTTTATTAATTATTTTTTTCATCATCTCATGAAGAATCCCCAGTTTCAGCAAAACCCTGAATCCTTCATATTTTCTCAAAATGTTGCTCAAACGCGCATCAGAAGATATCAAAACTCTCAGGACTGAGACATGGACATTATGGTGACACGAGCATATCTCCTTGACAGACCAAGGCTGGCCCTGAGGCTTGCAAAGAGCCGGTCCCACGTGTTTTAACAATTTTGACCTAATTTGCTCAATTGCTCATATTGGGTCCAAACTCTTTTCAAACAACTTGGAGTTTTCTCGAATGATCATTAGCTGGTCCCGCGACCACCAAGGGCCGGTCTCATGCTCTCTTGATCGGTCCCTCATCTTTTCATAACTAGGTTTTACTACCTAACGCTCACACGAGCATTATTTTAATAAGTGATTAAACCAGCATTTAATCATCCTTTCACCAACTGGTCTTCAGAGACTTTGGTATTTTTGCTCACTTGAGCATCTGGGAGCTACACGGTCGATTCATCATCCCATGCAGCCGATCCCTCCTTCATATCATGACCGATTTTCAATAAATCATCAATTCAGAAATTGATCAAAATTAGGGTTTCGAATCCAGAGCTCTGCAAAAAACATAATTCTGAGAAAATTCAAACATTAACAATTTTACGTTGATACCGTGGTCAACATTTTAATAATTATGCTCGGCTCAAATACCAGCATCTTAAATCAAGATTTTCTCAGACGAGCAACATTTGTTCAAATGAGCAACATCTGCTCACACCAAAGACTATTGGTTCAATTATTAATATTCAACAATTCATCAAATGAGTAACATTCACTCAAATGGACAATATTTGTTCACGCTGAAGAATGTTGGTTCAACTATCAATATTCAATAATTTATCAGATGAGCAACATTTGCTCAGATGAGCAATATTTTCTCAGACAATAATATTTGCGCAGACTAAGGAATATTGGTTCAACTATCAATATTCAACGATTCAGCAACACAATTTGCTTAGGTTATCAACATTTATTTGACAATGATATTTTATGTCTCAGCAGACATGTTCGATTCATGAGTCTCATAACATTTGCAAATTATGTTCAACTCAGCAATACAGGGACTCATAGTCCCATAAAGTCAGCAACTGACTAACTAAATACACGTCTGTCTTGCAGAATCCACATTCATGAGATATCAATCATGTCACATGGGGGTATATTAACTAGGGTTTTGGTATGGCGGTCGACGGAACGTGTGTGCATACACACGATGAGAATGTGAGCAAGTCGTGCAATCAGTTGGAGGAGTTAGCAAAGTAGTGGGTGGAAAGTTAACCAAGTCTCCGCACGATGAGCAACTGGTTTCAACACGATTTTCCACTTCCCCACTCTTTGACTCCAGCAACTGTCACACTTCATGGGATCATGGTGTTTTCAGTTCAGCAATATAAAAGGCCTCTAAATCGTAAATGAAACAGACAAGAATTTCTCGACAAATTCATAAAGACAATCTTTCGTCTACACGAACCCATCGTCTGAGCAATCACTCTCAACTGAGTAAATTCAATCATTCAAAACTTTCTTATGCAGAATACACAACCTACCTACAACCTCGATCACCATTGATCTCACACATTTCTCAGCTTCCCTCCTGCAGATCAACCCATCCTCTCTTGTGACCAAATTGACTCTGGAAAAACCATTGTCTTGGTTTAGGCCGGAGTCCTACAGATTGATCTCTCGAACTTAAAGCACTCCCTTCTTGCAGTCCATCTGTGTGAGGTTGAGCATTTGCTCGGTTCAAGGAGTCTCCGCACAGTCATCTCCTCAATTCCGTAAAAACCAGCAAATCATTTTTCCCCATCTACAAACTGATGACGAGGATATGCCTCGATGCTTTAAGTGTAAGGGATTTGGTCATTCTGCAAACGAGTGCCAAAATCATAGAAAATATACTGGGATCAAAGGTCTTGCTGCAACTCTTGATGAAATGTCTGACATCTATGATTCTAATGAAGATGAGAAATCAAGTGTTGCACTTCTTGGTGAAAATATTGATTTTGATTAATGTAGCAATACATACATCAATCTTTATATTCTTTCATAAGATAATCCAACTATTCTGGAAGATAAAGTTGACCCATCCTTTGGAAGCTCTGTTTGTAATGTTTCAGGTTCCACCATGTGCCTAGCTGCTTGCACATCTCAAAAGCCTGATTTTTATCCTAACTTGACGTGTTCTTATTGTTCGTTAAAGGGTCATGAACTATCAAGGTATTACAAGTACAAACACCAACGAAGGCACGTCAATAAACTTCAATGAAGAGCAAATCATTTAGCAAGAAAGCTTAAACTTGCTCAGAAGACCGCTGAGGTATATAGGATTTTATCTTCGTCTAAGAAGTTAGTTTCTAAGGATAAACCAAAACCATTAGAGAAGAAAGTTTGGTCAAGTCGTTTTGATAGAAAGAAGTCTGAGAATTCCTCTCAAGAGGAACATGGTGGAAAAATTGTTGTTCACTGCAACGCAACTTGATTGTGTTGATTTGAAAATTTTATCTCATGTGCCTGATCAAAAGAGACAAGATTTTGTACCTCTCAGGCTTTAGGAAAAGTTTTGGTTGTCTTCTTTTCTTAGTTTTTGGAATTCTCTGTCTATCAATAAAAAAAAGGGTTATTATCGACAATTCTACTCTTCATAGGGTTGTGAGTTGGTCGTGTACGAACCTGTTTACAGGTTTCCAAACCCTACATTCCTTTTTCCTTCTATGAAACCTCTTTTTATCTAAAGACTACTTGTTGAGAAAAATGTGATTTCCTTTCACAAACCCATACGTTTATGGATACTCCAAGCATGATGTCTTCTGATAGAAAAGATGTTAATATGATTGTTAATCCATCAATCACGAAGGAAAAAGAAAAATATCCATTATCTCCAACATTGAAAAGCAAAGGAAGGAATATGAGGAAGCCAAGAGCCGTTCCTTCAAATTCTCAGAAGTTTTCTGATGTTCTTGATGGGTTGAAGGAGATGCGAAAGGAAATTCAACAAATAAAGGCTTTTGCGTATAAGACTCATGAGATTCAGAAGGCCCTGGTTTGACAACATCAGCCAAGAAGGTTTATTGATATAAACTCCTATATCAATGAAACTTATGTTCCAATGGCGGTTGACGACAAGGAGTTCGGGGATGATAAAGAATTCTTTAAAGGTCTTATTGCCTAGTAAATCTTGTATTTTTCTTGTTTTACTTAGAAGAATAACTAGAGTTTGGAATAGCCATTGTTGTGATTACACATAGCTATGTCCAACGTTTTCATCTTCATGTTTTTAGGTTTATTGGTTTAAATTCTAAATTTGTTTGGAAGATGAATTTTTCAGTATTAATCTTTATGATTTTATATATTGCAATATTGTTATGGGATATGTTTGTTTACGTCCATGAACTTGATTGTCCCATACTTTGTCAAAAGTAAAGTCGTTCGTGAGTTGATATGTATGCATTGATGAAAGAATGAATTGAATTTTGACAAATACAAAAGTTAAGCCTATCATGTCAATTTTTGTTTGGAAGATAGGTTAAAATCTTTTGTGTTCAAGGATTATGTCTATTGGATGTCATTGTGAAAATGGTGATGTAAAATAGAATAAGTCATTGATTATTCCTCAGTATTAGGTCGATCTCCGATCCATAATTTGTGTACATACTCTGTTTTTCCATAAGGTGTCTTATGTTGAGCTCTATCGACTGAGCCATTGTTTTGGCATAGTTGTTGTTCCATGAGATACGTTGTGTCGACCATGACCAATTAAATTGATTACTTTTGTGATTAGTTTGGTTGTGTATTTCGATTAGATTAATTACGGGTTTTCTTGTGATTAATTTAATTGAGTGTTTTTAAGTCTCCATAAGTTTACTTGT
Source organism: Papaver somniferum (assembly GCF_003573695.1). Lineage (NCBI taxonomy): Eukaryota > Viridiplantae > Streptophyta > Magnoliopsida > Ranunculales > Papaveraceae > Papaver > Papaver somniferum. Next base: position 176,445,771 of record NC_039359.1, on the reverse strand, counting down.
GTTGAGCATTTCCGATTAAGTTAATCATGGGTTCTCTTATGATTAATTTAATATTTTGGATTCAAATTCATACTTGTATGTAATTTGTTATGTCCAAAGAAATCCTTCTTTTCTTTTTGAAATTAAGGTCGCTCTTGTTGTTCTTTTGGGAATGACATATTATGGGGGAGAGTTCTTTTGAACTTGTGCTTAATTGCCAAATTTTTGTGGGGAGTGCGGCTGTGGAATATTTTAGGGGTTATCTTGTATCTTTGATAAACTCCTTGATGAATTCATTTAACTTCGGCTTTATGATTGCATCTAAATAAGATGATGTATGCTTTCTTTTGGTCATGAAATGTATCTTTCGGAAATTTCATTAGTATCCCGTTCTTGTACCTTTCCGAATTTTATTGACAAAAAGAGGGAGAATTAATATGTAGTTCACACTAAAAATACATATGGTTTCCGGATCATTATGTAAAGGGGAGTGGTTTCCATGTGAGATGGAGTATTGACTAAGGGGGAGTGACATATCACCATAGTATTGTTGTTAAAGTTGTGATACAATTGAACTTTGAAGTTGTGTAATGATACTATGACACTTTATAACAATGATTGAGAACTCTTGTTTTCTCGTTGTTATAGCTACGGATTTTGAACAACGATGATGCTAAACTTACAACCTTTGGGATCATTGGAGTACTTGGGAGTGACGAAGATTTCAAGTAATGTTGAAGATTAGGCATGTGTAATAGGAGCTACAAAAGTTTATTTATTTATATGTTTTTTGTATTCCATATGTATTGATAGTTTTGTCACCAAAATTGACAAATGGGGAGATTGTTAGAGCATTGCTCGGTCGAACTCGCATGCATTGCTATCTCAAGCATGTTTTTCAATGTTAGTGATCAAAACTGTAAGTCTTGATTTCTAGTCTACTATAGGTAAGGTCTCGGACTAGGATAGAAAGTGTAGTTGAGATCAAGAACTCCATGGCAATCATCATACAAGACGAAGGACTACTCAAGGAACTGGTGGATCTTCATCGACTAAAAGGTATGTGGACACTTGAACTTATCTATCACCCAAAAGCCTATTTATCTCTTATCTTGAGACAAAAGTCGTTTTGCTATATAGACTTAGATTATACACATTTGGTATTTCGAGTTGAGTTTATCTCACCTATCTATTTCTCGAAATATGTGTTGGTAAAGCTTTCGCTTTAGCCAAGTTCATCTTTACCTAGTGACGAAAATCATGTTATGTTTCAATCACTTTGAAAATTGCTCTTACGAAAAATGGTTTGTGAATAACAACTATATAACGTCCTCTGAGAATGTTTCAATGATTGAAATGAGAGTTTAGACTCTATAACAATTTGGAAGATATAAGCATTATTGTGGAAACACATATATGTATAAGTACTTATTGCTTGAACCGAAGTTTGCGAACTTTGTTGATCAAGTGAACCAGAGAAGTGCGTGAGCTAAGTCCGCGAACTCAGTCCACGAACCCAGTCTGCGAACTGGCGAAGTTCTCAAACCCGAGAATTTCTGCTGGAGTTTGTGAACTCCATCTGGGAACTTAAGTCCGCGAACCCAGTCTGCGAACTTGAGTAGGTTATGTCTAAAAATGATGTTTAGTGAACTCATTTTTATAAACTAAGGAATGCAATTGCAAACCGTGGCTATAGAGTTCATGAACCGATTCATGTGAATCAAATCGTTTTTGCTTCAATTGTGTCTTTTGTAGTACATAAGATTTCCTTGCAATTGAACAACTCTCTAACTAGTTCATTTGAGTCATTTGAACTAGTTATGGTGAAGAAGAATATGGTTGATATAAAAGTGATCATACGGCTAACCATTTGGTTAACTATTGTTGAACCAACTAATGTACAAGTTTGGGTACGGTTACACAAGCCCAAGAACGTGCATTTCATTTGTGTATAACAATCTATGTTTTCGATATAACGGTTGATAAATATTAGATTGAATCTAAATCAGGTTTTCATCTAACGGTGAATATTGAATGCTTTCTTATCAAGCTAACATTGATTGCAAACCCTGATTTGAAAGACTATATAAGGGAGAAATCTAGCAACTGGGAAACCTAATCCCCACACATTCTGTGTGATACTAGTTGTGCTAATCTAGAGTCGATTCTCCTTTAACATTTGGTTTCTTCTTCTAAACCAGGTTAACGACTTAAAGACTTCATTAGGATTGTGAAGCCAGACCGATACTACTTTTCTTGTTGTTGTATGATCTGATCTTGCTGTTTCTATCGTACGAGTACAATTGTAATAATTTTCTTGAGATTTCTATCTCCGATAGGCAAGATAAAAAGTAATCACAAACATCTTCGTCTTATCGTTTGTGATTCCACAATATCTTTTTTCGCTGTGTCGATTAAGATTATTGTGAGGTGATTGATAATACTAGGTTGTTCTTTGGGAATATAAGTCCGGATTATAAATTGGTTCATGTTCACCTTGATTTATCAAAAGACGGAACAAAACTCGTAGTTATATTCGTGGGAGATGGATTTATCTATTATCATAGACTTTTCTGTGTGATACAAATTTGTTTATTAAAGTCTACGACTTTGGGTCATATCAACTCTTGGTTGTGGGTGAGATCAGGTAAGGGAATCAAGTACATAGCATCCTACTGGGATCAGAGACGTAGGAGCATAAATGTACCTTAGATCAGTGTGAGATTGGTTGGGGTTCAACTACAGTCCAGACCGAAGTTAGTTTGGAGTAGGCTAGTGTCTGTAGCGGATTAATACAGTGTGTGTTCAATCTGGACTAGGTCCGGGTTTTTTTTGCATTTGAGGTTTCCTCGTTAACAAAATTTATGGTGTCTGTGTTATTTCTTTTACGTATTATATTTGTTTATATAATTGAAATAATACAGATTGTGCGTTCTTTAATAATTAGAATATCCGACCTTCTGGTTGTTGATTTAAATTGATTGACACTTGGATATTGGTATTTGGTACCATCCAAGTTATCTCTCTTTGATAAAGACTCGCATATTTCTATTTGCTTGAGTATAGATCAAATCAAGAGATTTCGATATAAACTCTTTGATATACTTTTTATCTATATTGAGTCTGACTGTCTAGTTGATTCTCTAGAAAGTATATTGAAGTTTGTCCATACAGATTTTCAAGTATATTTCTATTTGATAGACACATTTTTGTGTCTGATATAATCTCAATTGTATATATTGTTAGTACTCGATTTTGTATTTATTGGCTTTTTGTGTCTTTGTAGGTTTTTTTGGAGAAATAAGCTTTTGCGAGAAAATTGGCTCGAAAAGTGGTATTTGCGCTCGTGGGAGAAAATCACTAAAGGCACCCATTATTTGGATAAGGTACACTCAATTACTAAGGGGCACCTAATTGTTATTTACAACCAGGACACCCCAAGTGTTAAAGACACCCGACAGTTGGTTAAGGGGCACTCATCTGCTTTGTTTGAAATCTAAATTTTGGCGGGAAATCAAGTGCAGACACTGACAGGTTTGGACTTGAGTTTTGGAGCTGTTGTAGAGAGATTCAATCGCCGAGTTGGATTTATTTAGGCATGTTAATGCTAAACAGGTCTAGTATAAGCCATTACTTCGACTAAATTTGGATAGATATCGGTTGGAAGCAAAACAGGGAAGTAAAGTTACTCGGGTTGTTCGAGTTATTTTTGGGAAGATTTTGTTGGAGAATTTCGAGAGATTTAGATGGAGTTTTTGTCGCAGTTCGATGGGGAATATCCTGTTAGGTTAAAACAGCATAGACTTGTCTCGGATTCGAAAAAAGAAACGTCACTTGGAAGAAAACAGAGGTGAAGAATATCACGGGTTATTCGGCGTATCTTAGGAAGTTATCTGGTGGATTTGGAGAATATCTTCCCTTGGAGATTTAATTCTATCATTAAAAGAGTCGATACCAACTCAGTTGACGTAGAAAAAAAGAATAAAAAGGGAAGAAATAACGTGATCTGCGGGAGAAGAAAAGAAGTTGTCTCCCAGTTTTATTCGGCTTGTGGTGGACATAAAAGGTGGAGGAAGTCATAACAGGGGGAAGGGAGGAGTTTGGGGCCTTTACGTAGTTTAGAGGAGGCTCTGGTACGAAGAAATCACGCTGCAGAGAAATTTGTAGCAGCAGGAGGAAGAAGACGAAGCTGAAGAACATTGGACGACCCAAGTCAGTCGCAGAAAAGTGTGGTTTATCCACGACACACATAGTATCGTTCCCAGCAGTCTTATATCTTCTATATCGTTAGTAACAGTCGATCTGCCACGCATATAAACGTTGCAATTGATCTGTTTTGGTGATTTTCCTTGTACTTCCATATTTAAACACTCTTTGAGCCATGTTTCTATCTTTTGAGAGTTTGTACGACATCATGAGCTAAACCCCAACACTGGGATGACGGAGGAAGCCATATTTCATACGTGTGGTAATTATATTTAATTCTTTCATGACTTTTTGCATGGATTATTAATTGTTTTATGGTTTTTATTGAACGGTTGTGATTTCAATTGATGGGTTATACTTAGGTTAAGTCTTTTGATATCCCATGCTTTAGATTTATAGTCGTTGCTTTTCAAAAATCTACCTTGGCAAAGAAACAGAGTCAATATTCTATTTGAGCTATAATTGTTTAGAATAACTATATGAATCGCATGAATGGATTTACTGGTGGAATCCTGAGTCCCAGTCTCTCGTAACATTAAGTGAAACCAAAATTAAGTCTGAAATCAAATCTGTATAAGTATTTGAACGAACTTCTACTTATCACTTTAAAAACTACATCAATTTTTGGCGCCGCCGACGCGGATTTGTATTTATATTTGTTTTAGGTTTATTTTTATATTTATTATTATTTTTTTTTCTTTTTTTACGCGTTTTGGTATTTTTCGATTCTTTTCAGATTTGGAGCGAAGCTACAAGGAAAGAAAAGTACTATAAAAGGAAAGCATCACAAAAGAAGGAAAGAAAAGAGGAACCTGAAAGGAGTGAAGAAGAAGATTTTGTATATAGTTATTTTGCTTATTTTTAGAAATTGTAAATAGGATTTTATTTTTTTAATTTTTCTTTTCCTTTTTGGACATTTTTATTTTTGACTTTATTTTTGGACTAGACATTATTATTATTTTGAAACCCTAAGGAAGGGTTAAAAATTAAATATAAACTGTTTGCAGGGAAGGACGACAGTTACGATACTGTCTCGGCCCCTCGGGTTCGTACACTGACATAGGAGTTGGTGGCCTGAGTCGACTTCAACGGTTCATCGCCCGTCTGGAACGGGAGGTAAGACTCTATCCACCCATAAATCCCCTGTCAGTGGGTTTTATTTTGTGTGACAACTCACACCCCTGCAGTAGAATGTCGAACTGGTATTGCAATAGCCAATACAACGAATATCCGACTGAGTTTCAAAATGGACGTTACTACTCTGACCATAGTGTGAATAGTAGTTGGGAACATCAGCCTTTTGAATATTATGGTCCATACCATGGTGAGCCCAATTACTATCCACATACGCACCGGTCATATGAGCAAAATTCTTATATTTCTCCTTTAGAAGAGTCTCTCAGGAAGTTAGAAGAGTCGACAGGTAGGATAGCTGAGATGAATAACTTAGTTTATGACGAAAGAAAACTTTCTTTAGAGGAATCCCTCAAGCTGATAGCTGAGACGAACGAAAGAATTGCTCGAAATAATCTTAATTTTCAATATAGTGTCTCCAATAATACCCTTGAAAATGAGGATAGTTATTTGCATAAACAGGATAACGAGGATAAAATTGGTTACACTACTTGTTTAGATGAGGTTCAACCATTTTCATGTTATTATAATGATTATGATGAGGATAGTGTTGATGAAGAATTTGAAATAAATAGGCATAGTGATCAGGAATTTTCTACTCCAACTGAGCTTAATAATAATATTATTTCTAGTTCAAATCCAAATACTTTTAATAATTATTCACCTATTCAAAAGGACGAGGATTTGACTAGAGATACCCTCGTTTTAGACGATGTAGTATTTCCTTTTGATTACGAAGCTAATAATGGTTTAGAGGAACGAGTATATTTTGAGTCTAGCGATTTAGAAACAATAGACTTAAAAAAAGAAAATGAACTCGTCGAGATGAGTGTGGATGTACCCGACTTATAAGAATCAATTGACCATTTTCATGAGTTAGATGACCTTGAAATTAGGGAAGTTGTGACTAGTCTTTCTAGAGACATTAAAAACTCGGGGTTTGGGGGTGATTATCATTCTCCATGTGATTTAACTCTTCGAAAGATCCCTCACTTGGGACTTGACATATGTGCCTCAACCATTTTACAAGATTATCTTCATACATGTTTTCCTGAACCTAGTGATGTCCACAAGAAATTTCAGTTATTAGAAACTCATCCTCTGGTTGATGTGGTTTACCCAGACTATGATACCCAGATTGACTTTGTTTTCCCACCAAATATTTTTCTTCCAAATGTGGGAATGTTTGATTTTCAAATGTGTCGAATATTAAGTTTTGAGACTAAACCTAATTACTTTATGAGATTAGAGTCGACATACTTGTTTAAGGAAAATCACCACTCTCATTGTGGTCAGCTGTGTAAGTCAAATCTGATTGACTTAGAGGATCCTCAATTATTCAGGTTATTATTATGTGCTTCTAAGTTTTTATTTGAGTTTTTCCAGACTCTAGAACCTGAACATTTGGATCTAACCTATGAGGAAATGCAACCCATGAAAATATTTTATTTGGACCCAGTTATAGATCCTGAACCTGAACCACAACTAGATGTAGCTGTCTTAAACAGGAAACTAGACAAGGGTGTGCTTTATTTGTTCATTTTCTTAGCATGTTGCAGATTCTTTTTACTTGTGATAGCTCTATTTGGTTTTGATGTCCCACAGATATTTCGGCTATTACTTTATGATTTTATAAGGTTACTAATCCTTTCTTAGTCTGGCTGAAGACATTAAACTTAGCATTTCTTGGGAGGTAACCCATTCTCATGCAACACGGTAGTATCTTTCCTTATCTCTTTTGCTTCAAATGGTAACAGTTTCTCGTTGTTCACGCTTTTAATTTGATCTTTAGAACATTGAGGACAATGTTAGATTTAAGTTTGGGGGTGTAGGAGAAAATTTTTAGTTGCACAATTAAACTTCAGAGCCTAGAAATTTATGCCTATTAAGGATGGCACTAACCAAATTAAGTGGATGGAAGCATTTTGGTTGTAGGAGTTGAGGAACCAATCTGACTAGATGGAAACATCTAAAGAGTCTATTCATAAAAGTACAGAGCTCAGGTGTTAGAAATAACATGATAGTTTCACCATATCTCGTTGAGTCCTTTTCACTTATATTTTTATTTTTTTTTGTTTTTAAACTATGTTTCTCTAAGTGATTAGGTGGGGCTCACGATTCAAGTTGTTACCAATGCTAGGGTGAATTAGAGTGATTGAGATACCAAAAAAAAAGAAGGACCAGACCAACTAGAATAAATTCAATAAAGTCGACCACTGGAACCCTTGTATATGCCAGTTGTGTTGACCTAGAGTTAGGATTATCAATCACTGGTTCCCTTGTATATGCCAGTGTGTTGATATTAGTCAGACTAGTATCTCAGTCCATTAGGATAGGTTCATTTTGGCGGAGGCCTTCAGACAGATATGAGAAACACCGTTCACCTAGTAAACATCAAAACCATCTATGTTTTTCTATATCCATCTTCTTGATCTATCCATGTGATTAGTTTTGACTCCGGATATTGCTGTCCATAGTGCGACTATCTGAGTAGAGCTCTGTCACTTCATATGAGTTTTAGTATACTTGAGTGCAAACTCGTGTACAACAATTGGAATTTCGCATCAGGGTACTTCCTCCTGTAGTCAATAAGTATGCCAACCAAGGAGATTCTTTAGTGCCTTCTAAGATTCTGTGTAGATAGCTAGGATCTGGAGTAAAAAGGTTTTGTGGGTATACCTCTGGTAAGCCCTTCGGAGACAACACTCCGCCACTAGGGACATTTAGGGGTTTAAAGGCTTATTGCATACGCTAAATGCAATCGACGATGCCTGCGACAGTGAGTTAGGATTTTATTTTCTAGATTTGATTTGCTCGAGGACTAGCAAATAATAAGTTTGGGGGTATTTGATAGACACATTTTTGTGTCTGATATAATCTCAATAGTATATATTGTTAGTGCTCGATTTTGTATTTATTATGGCTTTTTGTGTCTTTGTAGGTGTTTTTGGAGAAATAAGCTTTTGCGGGAAAATTGGCTCGAAAAGTGGTATTTGCGCTCGTGGGAGAAAATCACTAAAGGCACCCCTTATTTGGATAAGGGACACTCAATTACTAAGGGGCACCCACTTGTTATTTACAACCAGGACACCCCAAGTGTTAAAGACACCCGACATTTGGTTAAGGGGCACTCATCCTCTTTGTTTGAAATCTAAATTTTGGCGGGAAATCAAGTGCAGACACTGACATGTTTGGACTTGAGTTTTGGAGCTGTTGTAAAGAGATTCAATCGCCGAGTTGGATTTATTTAGGCCTGTTAATGCTAAACAGGTCCAGTATAAGCCATTACTTCGACTAAATTTGGATAGATATCGGTTGGAAGCAAAACAGGAAAGTAAAGTTACTCGGGTTGTTCGAGTTATTTTTGGGAAGATTTTGTTGGAGAATTTCGAGAGATTTAGATGGAGTTTTTGTCGCAGTTCGATGGGGAATATCCTGTTAGGTTAAAACAACATAGGTACTTGTCTCGGATTCGAAAAAAGAAACGTCACTTGGAAGAAAACAGAGGTGGAGAATATCACGGGTTATTCAGCGTATCTTAGGAAGTTATCTGGTGGATTTGGAGAATATCTTCCCTTGGAGATTTAATTCTATCATTAAAAGAGTCGATACCAACTCAGTTGACGTAGAAAAAAAGAATAAAAAGGGAAGAAATACCGTTACCCGCGGGAGAAGAAAAGAAGTTTTCTCCGAGTTTTATTCGGCTTGTGGTGGATATAAAAGGTGGAGGAAGTCATAACAGGGGGAAGGGAGGAGTTTGGGGCCTTTACGTAGTTTAGAGGAGGCTCTGGTACGAAGAAATCACGCTGCAGAGAAAGTTGCAGCAGCAGGAGGAAGAAGACGAAGCTGAAGAACATTGGACGACCCAAGTCAGTCGCAGAAAAGTGTGGTTTATCCACCACACACATAGTATCGTTCCCAGCAGTCTTATATCTTCTATATCGTTAGTAACAGTCGATATGCCACACATATAAACATTGCAATTGATATGTTTTGGTGATTTTCCTTGTACTTCCATCTTTAAACACTCTTTGAGCCATGTTTCTATCTTTTGAGAGTTTGTACGACATCATGAGCTAAACCCCAACACTGGGATGACGGAGGAAGCCATATTTCATACGTGTGGTAATTATACTTAATTCTTTCATGACTTTTTGCATGGATTATTAATTGTTTTATGGTTTTTATTGAACGGTTGTGATTTCAATTGATGGGTTATACTTAGGTTAAGTCTTTTGATATCCCATGCTTTAGATTTATAGTCGTTGCTTTTCAAAAATCTACCTTGGCAAAGAAACAAAGTCAATATTCTATTTGAGATATAATTGTCTAGAATTACTATATGAATCGCATGAATGGATTTACTGGTGGAATCCTGAGTCCCAGTCTCTCGTAACATTAAGTGAAACCAAAATTATGTCTGAAATCAAATCTGTACAAGTCTTTGAACGAACTTTTACTTATCACTTTAAAAACTACATCAGTGTGGTCGTTATACCCCCGCTTTTTCAATTGGTATCAGAGCAGGCAAACACGCTTAAGACCTTACAAGTCTGTGTTTGTAGCGATATGACTCTATGGACAGAGATGCTATCTCAATAAACGTACCACCAGTCTTTGATGGCTCTAATTACTTTTGGTGGGAAATTGCTATGCGAGCTTTTCTTCAAGCACGTGATTTTCAGTCATGGGTATATGTAGTTAATGGCTATAATGCTCCCGTTGTGGCAGTTGGAGATGTAAACGTTCCCAAGGACATTGGTGAATACACCCCTGCCGAGATAAATGCTGCAAAGCAAAACTCCGACGGTTTGAATTCCATTATACATGCCATTACCCGAAATCTTCAGCACCATGTGTCAAATTGCACTAAGTCTAAAGAAGCTTGGGATACCTTAGAAAACGTATTTGAAGGAAATACCAGTGAAAAGGAAGCTATGCTTTAAAACCTTAATTTCGATTGGAAAAACCTTCGTATGGAAGATGAAGAAACATTTGATGAGTTTAATCACAAAGTGTTTGAAATTATTAATGCATCTTTTGCATTGGGTAAGACTATTCCTGAAAAGGACATTTTGATGAAAATTCTCAGATCGCTGCCATCTAGATACGAACTAAGAAGCATGCCATCGTTGAGGGAAATAACCTTGATAATCTCTCCAGAAATACGCTGGTTGGGAAGCTTAAGATCTTTGATCATGAAAATTCATCCAAATCTAAGGATGTTGCGTTCAAAGCACTAAAGGACACTAAATTACTTGACAAAAGTAAAAAAGTATATATCTCTGAAGATGATCACTCTAAGACAGATTCATCAGATGAAGATCTTGAAAAATCAGTCTCGATGATCACAAGACAGTTTAGGGATCTTCTTCTGAAGAGAAGTAAACGGTTCTCCAGATATAAGCCTAAGGCATCAGTCAAACCTCATAATCGTGTTCCTTCTAAAAATGGGTATACTGATGAAAGTGATGACGAGGATATGCCTCAGTGCTTTAAGTGTAAGGGATTTGGTCATTTTGCAAACGAGTGCCCAAATCGTAGAAAATACACTGGGAACAAAGGTCTTGCTGCAACTCTTGATGAAATGTCTGATATCTATGATTCTAATGAAGACGAGAAATCAAGTGTTACACTTCTTGGTGAAAATATTGATTTTGATTACTGTAGCAATACATACATTAATCTTGATATTCTTTCAGAAGATAATCCAACTATTCTGGAAGATAAAGTTGACCTATCCTTTAGATACTCTGTTTGTAATGTTTCAGGTTCCACCATGTTCCTAGATGCTTGCACATCTCAAAAGCCTGATTTTTATCCTAACTTGACGTGTTCTTATTGTTCGTTAAAGGGTCATGAAATATCAAGGTATTACAAGTACAAACACCAACGAAGGCACTTCAACAAACTTCAACGAAGAGCAAATCATTTAGCATGAAAGCTTAAACTTGCTCAGAAGACCACTGAGGTATGCAGGATTTTATCTTCGTCTAAGAAGTTAGTTTCCAAGGATAAACCAAGACCATTAGAGAAGAAAGTTTGGTCAAGTCGTTTTGATAGACAGAAGTCTGAGAATTCCTCTCAAGAGGAACATGGTGGACAAATTGTTGTTCACTGCAATGCAACTTGATTGTTTTGATTTGAAAATTTTGTTTCATGTGCCTGATCAAAAGAGACAAGATTTTGTACCTTTCAGGCTTTAGGAAAAGTTTTGGTTGTCTTCTTTTCTTAGTTTTTGGAATTCTCTGTCTATCAATAAGGGAGGGTTATTATCGATAATTCTACTCTTCATAGGGTTGTGATTTGGTCGTGTACGAACGTGTTTAAAGGTTTCCAAACCCTACATTCCTTTTTCCTTCTCTAGAACCTCTTTTTATCTCAAGACTACTTGTTGAGAAAATTGTGATTTCCTTTCACAAACCCATACGTTTATGGATACTCCAAGCATGATGTCTTCTGATGGAAAAGATGTTAATATGATTGTTAAGCCATCAATCACGAAGGAAAAAGAAAAATCTCTATTATCTCCAACATTGAAAAGGAAAAGAAGGAATGTGAGGAATCCAAGAGCCGTTCCTTCAAATTCTCAGAAGTTTTCTGATGTTCTTGATGGGTTGAAGGAGATGCGAAAGGAGATTCAACAAATAAAGGTTTTTGTGTATGAGACTCATGAGATTCAGAAGGCCCTGGTTCGACAACATCAGCCAAGAAGGTTTATTGATATAAACTCCTATCTTAATGAACCTTATGTTCCAATGGCGGTTAACGACAAGGAGTTCGGGGACGATAAAGAATTCTTTAAAGGTCTTATCACCTAGTAAATCTTCTATTTTTCTTGTTTTACTTAGAAGAATGACTAGAGTTTGGAATAGCCATTGTTGTGATTACACATAGCTATGTCCAACGTTTTCACCTTCATGTTTTTAGATTTCTTGGTTTAAATTCTAAATTTGTTTGGAAGATGATTTTTGCAGTATTAATCTTTATGATTTTATATACTGTAATATTTTTATGGGATATGTGTGTTTATGTTCGTGAACTTGATTGTCCCATACTTTGTCAAATGTAAAGTCGTTCGTGAGTTGATATGTATGTATTGATGAAAGATTGAATTGAATTTTGACAAATACAAAAGTTAAGCCTATTATGTCAATTTTTTATGGAAGATAGGTTAAAATCTTTTGTGTTCAAGGATTATGTCTATTGGATGTCATTGTGCAAATGATGATGGACAATAGAATAAGTCCTTGATTATTCCACAGTATTAGGTCGATCTCTGATCCACAATTTGTGTACATATTGTGTTGTTCTATAAGGTGTCTTATGTTGAGCTCTATCGACTGAGTCATTATTTTGGCATAGTTCAAGTTCCATGAGATACTTTGTGTCGATCATGACCAATTAAATTGATTACTTTTGTGATTAGTTTGGTTGTGTATTTCGATTAGATTAATTATGGGTTTTCTTGTGATTAATTTAATTGAGTGTTTTTAAGTCTCCATAAGTTTACTTGTGTTGAGCATTTCCGATTAAGTTAATCATGGGTTCTCTTATGATTAATTTAATATTTTGGATTCAAATTCATACTTGTATGTAATTTTCTATGTCCAAATAAATCCTTCTTTTCTTTTTGAAATTAAGGTCGCTCTTGTTGTTCTTTCGGAAATGACATATTATGGGGGAGAGTTCTTTTGAACTTGTGCTTAATTGCCAAATCTTTGTGGGGAGTGCGGCTGTGGAATATCTTACGAGTTATCTTGTATCTTAATAAACTCCTTGATGAATGCCTTTAGCTTTGGATTTATGATTGCATCTAAATAAGATGCTATATGCTTTCTTTTGGTCATGAAATGTCTCTTTCGGAAATTTCATTAGTATCCCGTTCTTGTACCTTTGCAAATTTTATTGACAAAAAGGGGGAGAATTAATATGTAGTCACACTACAAATACATATGGTTTTAGGATCATTATGTAAGGGGGAGTGGTTTCCATGTGAGATGGAGTATTGACTAAGGGGGAGTTACATATCACCATAGTATTGTTGTTAAAGTTGTGATACAATTGAACTTTGACCCTGTGTAATGATACTATGACACTGTATAACAATGATTGAGAACTCTTGTTTTCTCGTTGTTATAGCTACGGATTTTCAACAACGATGATGCTAAACTTACAACCTTTGGGATCATTGGAGTACTTGGGAGTGACGAAGATTTCAAGTAACGTTGAAGATTAGGCATGTGGAATAGGAGATACAAAAGTTTATTTATATAATTTTTGTATTCCACATGTATTGATAGTTTTTTCACTAAAATTGAAAAAGGGGGAGATTGTTAGAGCATTGCTCGGTCGAACTCGCATGCGTTGCTATCTCAAGCATGTTTGTCAATGTTAGTGATCAAAACTATAAGTCTTGATTTTTAGTCTACTATAGATAAGGTCTCGGACTAGGATAAAAAGTGTAGTTGAGCTCAAAATAATAAGTCTTGATTTCAATCAGGCTCGCATATTTTTATTTGTTGATTGCGGATTGAATTAAGAGTTAGAGATATTAAAATCTTTAATATACTTTACTATAGATTGAGTCTTACTGTCTAGTTGATTCTCTAGAAAGTATATTGGAGTTTGTACTTATAGATTGCTAAGCGAAATATTGGGTGTGGTTGTTAGCCCCCGCCTTTTCACATAGACTATGCGTAGATATGAGATACTACTTTTTCCACAGAATCAGATTGCTACAAACACAGACTTTTGAGGTCTTAAACGTGTTTTCCTGCTCAGATACCAATTAAAAAAGCGGGGGTCTAACAACCTCACCCAATATTTCTATTAGCAATCTATATGGACAAACTCCAATATACTTTCATGAGAATCAACTAGACAGTTAGACTCAATCAATAGAAAAGTATATCAAAGAGTTTTATATCTCTATCTCTTGATTTAATTCTTACTCAAGCAAATCTGAGAGTCATGATTAAATACAAGAGATTTATGCGATTTTCGTGAAAGCTCACCCATTAAAAATAAATTTTTTGTTTTTCATTGAAATGTCATAAAAAAAATTTATCACTAGACGCACGTCTATTAAAAAATAAAATCTCACTTATGCTAGGATTATTGTTCGTTTCTTAATTCGTTCCTAAAACAAGGGTTTTTCTGAAAGCTCACACAAACACATACACACACACACACACACACACACACATATATATATATATATATATATAAATTTAACATGAACAAGTTCGAATCGTAAAAAAAAAAAAACTGGTTGGTGCCGGCCGGAAGTTGGTCGGACATTGGTCGACGACGGCCGGTGGCGTTTTTCGGTAAAAAAAACTTTCTCCCCTGTTCGGATGTGAGAAGGTAGAGGAAGAAGGAGAGGGTGGTCATTCGTTGGGAGAAATAATAATAATAAAAAAAATGGCGTCTCTTTCCTTTTATAACAATTTTATTTCCTAAACCTAATTCCACAAGGATTTCCTTTCTTGGTCCAGGACCGATGCTAAGCCGACCAAGATTGAACGTTCCACCACCCGAATCAATGGCGCGACACCAGTTTATGCTCATCATACAACGCTTTATCATAATACCAGGGTCTTTCATCCAAGCAATTGCTTGTACATGACATCATTTGAGCAAAATCGAAAAATCCGGCAGCATTCTTTCTTACGACTAAGTTCAATTACTTATTTCATCTGTAACTAAAAAAATCACCATACAGTGCTTAGTGCGAGACATGACTGTACCTCACTAAGTATGGGACTTAATGTTGATGGTGGATTTATGATAAAGGCTAAAATCGTCAAATCATAACTTTGCATATTTTTGACCAACTTCAGACACGTATGTGAAGTTTATATTTCAGAATCTAAGCATGAAAGATCATGCCACGATTATTTATGATTGAGTGTACTGCCTCTCAGAGTATGCATGAATATGCAGTCTCTCAACTAAGACCAAGACATATTTCATCAACTGAGCAATTTCAGTATTCACTTCTGTATAGAATCAAAATGATTGGACGACTCCTAGATGTAATCACTAGTATATAACAATAATGTCTTCAGGATGTCGCAATATTCCCTGACTTTACAGGATAAAACATTCAAAACGAGTATAACGCTTCAACTAGTTTATACCTCGATTTTCGAGTAATTACAATGCTCCTAGACAACTTGCCTGTTAGTATAAAGCCATCAATTAATTATTTCTAGTCGCAAAATTCATAAATTGAACTCCTAGAAATATTCTACGTTCTTTATAATATTTCGTTACTTCAATTCATGGATTTTTCCAGCAGAATTCCATGGGTTAGTAATAAATATTCAACGTACTTGCATTTGGGCCACCACCGAGTAAACCCCGAGAAAATGGTGCGAGTGTACTTAACAATAATGCACGAACGAGCATTCAAAAATATGGAAGAACGAGGAAACCTATGCAAAATAGGGAAGAAAAATAATAGTAGTAAAATAATAAAGAGGCGCCTAGGGGATCGGTCCCACCGGCCGGTCATGCCTCCATGGTCGGTCCCACACCTTTCCCTTTATTTTATCTTATCTTATTATTTTTCCTAATCTCATGAAAACTCCTTCATTCGAGCAAACTTCCTCATTCGAGCAAAACTCTTAGTTTCTCCATATTTCCTCACACGATGAAAATAATATAAAATAGGAAAGAGTGTTAGGGGCCCACCGTCCGGCCGATCATTCCCTAGCCTTGGCCGGTCCCACAACCTCTCGAACTCCTTATTTTATTATTATTTCTTCTCTCATCTCATGAAACTCCCTCGTTTGAGAAAAAACCCTAATTTTTCCATATTTTACCAATATTGCTCAAACTACCAAAAAGCCAAAAAGTCAAATGGTCACATGACCGACTAGGATTCTAACGAAAAATATTAAAATATTATTATATTAATATTATTGAAATACTGATCGCACAAGCAAAGTTCTACTTGCTCATTCAAGGAAAATTGAGAGTTTCAGTCAAGATCAAACTCTTTTGAAAATCCAAAATGTTGCTCGAACGCACGTCAGAAAATATCAAAACTCTCAGAATTGAGCCACGAGCAATATCGTGACACGGGCATGCCACCTTGACTGACCAAGGTCGTCCCTTTGGCTTGCAAGGATCCGGTCCCACACATATTCATAATTTTGACCTAATTTGATCTTCTACAATTCATATTAGGTTCAAACTCTTTCCAAACAACTTGGGATTTTATCAAACGACCATCAGGTTGTCCCACGACTACCAAGGGCCGGTTCCATACCCTTTTGTTCGGTCCCACATCTCTCCATAATTAGGTTTCATTACCTAATGCTCAGACGAGCACTATTTTAATAAATGATTAAACTAGCATTTAATCATTCTTTCACCAACTGGTCTACAAAGGACTTTGGTTTTTTCCCATTCGAGCATCTGGGCGCTACATGGTCGGTCCATCATCCCATGTATCCGGTCCCTCTCACTCATTGATTTCCAGTAAATCAACAATTGATCAAAATTAGGGTTTCGAACCAAATGCTCTGCAAAGCATAATTCCGAACAGGTTAAAACGCCAATGTTTTTATGTTGATCCAGCAATCAACATTTTAGTTAATTATATTTGGTCCAGCTGCCAATATTTTAAATTAATGTTTTATTTGGTCGTGCTACCAATAATCATTAAACGAGCAATATTTGTTCCAGAAATATTGATTCAACTATCAATATTTAATAATTCATCAAATGAGCACTATTTTCTCCGACGAGCAATATTTGCTCAAACCAGAAATATTGATTCAACTATCAATATTTGGTAATTCATCAAATGAGCAATATTTGCTCCGACTAATATTTTCTCAGACTAGAAATATTGATTCAAATAGCAATATTTGATAATTCATCAAATGAGCACTATTTTCTCAAACTAGAAATATTGATTCAACGATTAATATTCAAAAACTCATCAAACGAGCAATATTTGCTCGGACTATCAATTTTCATCATATCGATATCAACATTGTTTTGAGAACTATACATTTGTCTCAACAGACATGCTCAATCCATGAATCCTACATCATTCGTCAATTATGCTCGACTCAGCAATACAAAGACTCATCGTCTAATCAAGTCAACAACTGACTAATTAAATACACGTCTTCCATGCAGACTCCACAATCATGAGACATCAATCATGTCATGTGGGAGGATATTAACTAGGGTTTTGGTCTGACGTCCTACGGTACATGCATTCACCCACGATGATAGATGTGGTTAAGTCATGCAATAAGTTGAGGGAGTTACCAAAGTAGTGGCTGGACAATCAATCAAGTCTCCTCACGATGTGGAACTAGTTTAACCACGATTTCCCACTTTCCCACTCTTTCGCTCGAGCAAACGTCACACTTACTGGAGATCAATGTGTCTACATTCTTTCAATATAAATAAGTTTCTAAATTCATGATTGAAAGAAGACACGGATATACGGGAATTATCACAAGAATTCTCATTTGAACAATCACTCTCAATAGAATAGAATTCAAACTTATTCAAACTCAATAGTTCATCAATTTGGAGAAACCTACAACACATTCACAATCCTTTGATCATCATTGATCTCACACACTTTTCAGCTTCCCTCCTACAGGTCGACCCATCCTCTCTTGTGACCAGGAACGACCATTTTCTTGGTTTATACAGGAGTCCTACATTTTGATTTCTCGAACTCAAAGCACTCCCATGCAGTGCGTCTGTTTACAAAAGGTTAACGAAATTTGCTCGTTTGAGGAATCGAACCTCGTCTCATCACTTTTCCTCAAAAACCAGTAAATGTTTTTGTCCCATCAACAGGTAAGTATCTTTTCAGAATATGTTGAGAACATTATCGAAGTATTCATGGATGCCTTTAATGTATTTGGTGATTCATTTGACATTTTCTTGAACAACTTGCCACTAATCCTTTAACGACATGTTGAATCAAATTTTGTGCTTAATTGGGAGAAGTGTCATTTTATGGTAACTCATGGCATAATTTTAGGCTATATAATATCTTCTAAAGGCTTGGAAGTCGATAAATCTAAGATAAACCTTATTCGTTCTCTAAACCCTCCTACTACGTGATGGAGATACACTTTTTTCTTGGTCATGAAGGTTTTTATCGTAGATTCATCAAGGACTTTTCCAAGATAGCATCACCATTTAGGCTTGTTTACGGTAAACCTTGTCACTTACCCGTTTAAATTGAGCATAAGGCGTTTTGGGAGATTAAGAAATGCAATATGGAGATGGATGGTGCTGGAAAACAAAGGAAGTTACAACTCCAACAGCTAAAAGAGATTACCAATGATGCATTTGAAAGCTCTCGTATTTACAAGGAAAAGAAGAAGGAATTTCATGATAGTATGATCACAAAGAAACAATTTTTCATTGGGAAGAAAGTGCTTTTGTTTAATTCTCGTTTGCAATTGTTTTCGGGTAAATTAAGGTCACGTTGGATTTGAGATTTTATTGTGACTAATGTGTTTTCTCATGGTGCAGTGGAAATTCGTATTTTAGCTACAGGAAATGAACTTAAAGTAAATGGGCACCGAATGAAGCCATATTATGAGAACTTCTCTTCGGAAGTTGTGGAAGGATTTAACCTTGTGGAAGTACTCCCTCTTGAGGAGGATTAGCAAACAAGGAGATAGTCGGGCTGACGACTTTAAACCAAGCGTTGCATGAGAGGAAACCCATTGGTTTTGTATCTCTTATCTTTCATTATTTTCTTGTCATTTTTTTTTAATTTCTTGTCACATATCATGTAAGGAATTTCCCACCTTAAATTTTACTTTGAATGACTAAATTATACATTAAGGACAATGTAAAGTTTAAGTGTCGGGGAAGTGTTTCTCATAATAGAGTTTGTAGCATTGTTAGTTATATATATATAATAAAAAAAATAAAAAAGTAAATAAAAAAAATGATAAACTCCTAAGTCTATAAACTTGTGCCTTACACTAAAAGAAACATCATGGATGCAGGAGTTGAGGGACCCATTAATAGAGTCTATTCATAAAAAATTTAGAGCCCAGATGTTAGATATAACATGATAGTTGTCACCATATCTCGGAGTCGTCACCATATCACCTTCTGTTTTTATTTTTGCGAACTTTTTGTTTCTCTAAGTGATTTAGTGGGGCACCAACATCGAATTTTTATCACTGCTAGGATGCAATAGAGTGATTGAGTTATTAAAAAGAAAAAACCATACCAAACCAATTAGACCAACCAGAGTATATACTAAAAAAAGGTGAATAGACGAGGGTACCCAAATATACCTCAATCTAAAACTTTTCCACCTACAAGTCCTTTCCCTTTCTCCGAAAGTGATTATCTATGGACTAAGTCGAGACAATACAACTAATCGGTTCACACTTGTTGTGATCGTCTACGGATACGAGATCGATACAATACAACAACTAAGTATGTTTACTTGATAAGAGGTTCAGACTTAACCAAACACAATAGGATTACTATCAAGTAAATAGGAATTAACGTTTGTGTATTTTACTTCTAATTATAATAAGAAAAATTATAATTACGGAAATAGAAAAGTAAAAGACACAACAAGATTTTGTTAACGAGAAAACCGCAAATGCATAAAAACCTCGGGACGTTGTCCAGAATTGAATACTCTCAGGATTAAGCCGCTATAAAAAATCAAACCAACTTCATATAGTTGAGACCAAGCAACTAAACCTATAGTTCACCTAGTTCCATCTGTATTCCTACGCATCCAACTTGTAATAAGTCACGTACTTGGAACAATTCCTTTGGTTCGTATTCCAAACAATAAAGGAACAACAAATATGTTCGGTATCAACTCTTTTCAACCAAGTGATGTGAGTTCGACAAAAGGCTCTTCCGTTTATCTAAATAAACTCCTTTGTCAGGTCCTTAGACCAATCTACTAACAATTACCGAAGTAATCGTCTAGATTTTGCAATTAATACTTTGAATCACAAAGAAACGTATTGATGCCGATCTACTCAACTAATCAATCTAATCTACCACAAGGATAAACTGATTATAGATTGGATCCCCTTTGACCGAAACAAGTATTGTGCACACCAAAGATTATGAACCCAAATCAGAAATCTTCAAAGTCTTATTTGTCTTCAAATCTTCTTAGATCTTCAATAAACACCTGCACACAATCAACTTGAATATCTTGTGATCAATCACGTATAAAACGGAGTCTGTTAACAATGGGTTATCACAAGACGTCTTTAGAACTACAAACAGTCTAAAGATCCCCGTCGAAACTTCGATCTAGTTTGAGTGAATCTTATATCAGAAGAGAATATTCTCAAGCATAAACAAACCAGATGCAATCAAAGTTCAACAACCTTTAGTCAATCAAATCAATCGAAATCTAATAATATACCGCAATTATCTAGTTTCCCACCAACGATACTAATAGAGCTTCTCAATCCCAAAGAAGTCTTTAAACTGAGATTCCGTAAGAGATTTCGCCTAATTAGGTTACTTTCCTCTCCGAATAGGCGGCTCCACCAGTAACAACACAACTAGGTAGTTTTACTGGCTCTAAGGATTAGTTTGCTAGAAATACAAACTTTGGTATTTATAGACCAAGGAAGTTCGGACACCAAGGAATTTCCAAAATCGAAAATATTCTCAAGATATGCAATATATTCCAGATTCGGTTTCCATAATTCCTGGAAATGCTTTGTCCAAACATTGACCGAAAATATCTTAAAAAATCTTCAATTAGTAAATGCACATTACCAATTTTCATTTTCCATAAATAAAATTAAAAACCTTAATTAAAAGATTCTCAACATATATTTCGATCCGGGATTTTATTAAGGAATATCTTTGAACAATAAAAGATAAGCGTTACTGCACATGTTCAAAGTATGTCGACATCTTTACTTTGTAAGTCCTCTTTCATACCTACAATCTTGAAACCGATTTACCACACTCCCAAACGAGTTTAGGATTGGTTCATCAGACTTTCAAGAACTATGTGATTGATTAAGAACACTCAATCACAAATCATGGGTTTCATGGTTCTACCAAAACAAGTTTCGGTTCTACCTCCATGTGAGTACTGTACATAATCACACTAGCTTTCCAAAAATTCAGTTGACTAGGTACTAGGATCGGTTCCCCACATACTTATGGTAACTACTTGTATTTGTTGCACATGTCCATAGGATTAGTTCCCCTTTCACTAAAAACTTGTTGCACATGTTCATAGGATCGGTTCCCCCATCTACTAAAAACGTGTTGCACCTCTTACAAGGATCGATTCCCCTTTTGTGATCGGTTGCACCTCTTTATAGGATCGGTTCCCCTTTGCCTAGAGTTGGTCATACCAATAACACTAAATCGATCATACCATCTCAGGTGATTACCTAATATCGGTTTCACTAATAAAAGGCATACCAATACAAAAGTCAGGCCTTGTGAATAGTTTTACCAAGAACATAAACAAGTCATGAGCGTTTATACTAATCACACATATTGGCAGTTCAAAAGATATGCAATGAATAACAATACCAATAAGCCTAGCGATTTCCCTTTCGATTCACGAAACAATTTCATGAATTACTTCCTTTAAACTAATGTAAAACATTGTTTCCTAGGATGAAATCTTCACCTTATATCCATACATAATCACAATAGCATTCAAACGATTATGTCGATATCTTATATACGAAGTTCAAAAGATAAGCGTTACTTCGTATTGTATTCCTTAATATTATGTCTAACTAGAGTGTAATCATTCATGCTTCGCAGTTATGTTTTCAATATGCACGAATTGAAAGATACGTTAGGGAATGAAACAGTTCATTTCAAATATCACTAATCTCAAGTGGAAGGATGATGTTGTCGTTGTAGCTCCTTACTTCTTCAAGTCTTCGCAATACTTGTAATATCTCATATCCTAATACTTTCAAGCTGACCTATACGAAGTTGACTCTAGTACATAATCAAGAAACTTTGTAAATGAGTTTTGGTTCACTAAAATATGACAACCAAACTTAACATACCAATGCTTGATAGGTTCAACCGAGTAATGCTCTAACAAAAAGATTGACACTTGGATAACAATATGTGGGAGTTTTCCCTGTCTCCGTCGCCCAAACAAGCGTGAAATGCATGATCCATAGGAATTACCATGTAATCTGCTGAAAAGAAGCATGCGCTTGGATCCAAAAGATCTAATCATGTTGTCAATTCGAGAAGAAATTTTTTTGAAAAAGAAATAAAGAAATAATTTGTTATTGTTCAAATAAAAAATAATTTGATAGGTGTCTAAAAAACCTTGATTTTTATCTATTTCTTATGCTTTATTTGCTAAGTTTTCTTGTAAATAAGGTATCTTATGTTTAGTTTTGAGTTTTTGGTACTCTAGAGTCATTTGGAACAAAAGAAGTGCGTAAGCGTCATTTCTCACGTGCAGGTGTTAATTTTGAGAGAAATTATTTCTCATTATTTGCTTTTATTTCTTCATCTCTGTCTGAAAAGCATGTCGGATTTAGTGATGCAAATTCATCTGTCTGAGAAGCATGACAGCTTTAGTGATGTAGAGAAATTAAAGAAAAGAAGTGGAACTGATAAATGAGATATGGTTGTTGTTGTTGGAAGAATTCGAATAAGAAAAATAAAATGTCAATTTGGAGCAAGAAGGAGCAAAACCGTCATTTCCTGTGCAACTGTTATTTGGATCCAAGCCAACCATTGCAGCTTAGTCTAGAGAAGCAAGGGAAAGATATTCTTGGTTGACCCTTATCTACTCCACCAGGATGGCTATATCCACTTGAATATTATCACACATACCTAGAATTTATTTCTCTCCTATCATTAGTTTCACCTGAAATCAAGACACAAGAGGCGGCACCATCATGAGACAAAGTTATTCAGGAATTAGAGATGAACTGTTGTTGGTGAGTACAAATAAGGAATTTGATGATGATGGGAAAGATTTATTGAGAATGGAAGGTTTAAATTGATAAATGAACGAAGTTAGGGTTTGAAGTTGATTCTGGTTCGATTCGTGAAAGGATATTGATGCTGCTGTGAAATTACTGGACGTGTTAGCTTGGGTTTTAGTTTAATTCGATTTGTGAGAAGTTTTGTAATTGGAGTTGCTGGTAATGAATTATAAGTTGGATTGATGTTGATCTGAGATGATTGATGACAGTAGCATCCGTGAGAGAAGATGATGATGGTCTGGGGTTGTTTGGAAGCTGCTTTGGATGTATGATTAGGACAGGTGAATGTTGAGGCTACTGGTGGTTACAGAGAAAAAGAATTGAATTGCAGGAGCTGGATGGTGATAAACTGAAAACGAAAATATGGTGGTAATGGAGCAAAAAAATGGAGAATAGATGAAGTTGCAGTTCTGATTAGAATGGGAGCTTGTGTTCTTCTGGGGTTGACAGTAATAGATTGCATGTCCTGGGTCTGAAAACGAATTTATTATAGGAAATGTGAAGTTGCGGTTAAGTTGAATCTACAGAATGAATATGAGAGCTGTAATGGAGAAGCAACTGGTTAGTAGTACTGAGAATAGGAATTGCGGGAATATGAGCTA
This sequence comes from Papaver somniferum, assembly GCF_003573695.1. Classification (NCBI taxonomy): domain Eukaryota; kingdom Viridiplantae; phylum Streptophyta; class Magnoliopsida; order Ranunculales; family Papaveraceae; genus Papaver; species Papaver somniferum. The sequence goes on along the minus strand of NC_039359.1, from coordinate 176,421,851 downwards.
ATGGATTTGTGGAGTTCAAGCTGTTTCTGTTAGTGGATGGATGGTTTGAGGTTATGGATCTGCATATGAGCTAAAAGGAAGGATGTTGCAGGATCTATTGATGATGATATTAAGAAGGTAATGGTGTAATAGAATGGTAGAAAGCTGATGGATTAAGCCGCAGAAACTATGGAATGTCGCGCCATCATGGCTGGATGGAGTTGTGAAGCGCCAAGATGGTGCAGCACTAGGAATGGCATGTGCAAATTGCACAATGGCTTTAGCCTGTACCAGTTAGACCTTGACTCAGCTGAGTTGTCTTGACTCAGCCCTGACTCAAACATTGATCCTAATACCGTTAGTTAACTATCGTCTTTGACAGTTGACTGTTAGTTTGAATAGTGGCAGACGACAACTTTCCCGATCACGTGAGATGACTTTCCCGGCAGGTTCCCGGCCAACTTCCGGCAATGACCCCAATTTCCTGGCGACAAGTTTTTGGCAGAGATTTTACTGGGCTATTTTCACACATGGGTTTGATGGGCTTGGCGGACTTCTTGGTGATGGACTTCGAAAACAAGAGAGTTATTAAAGGAAGACTTCTACAACTTTTTGGAGGTATCACATATTCTACTTGGAGCTTTGGAGATAGCCACGACTAGAGTTTGCTTTCATTATTTTTTATCTTCTTTTTTATCATTTATTATGTTGATAAACTCCATAGTTATGAGTATCTAAATCTTATATTATTGGTGAAGGATGTAGTCCGATTTCGAGAACTTGTACTTGATTAATGTATTATTTTTATTTCTTTGTTATCGTTCAAACTTCTATTGTTTTTCATAATTGCATGATTGACGTATTGCAATAGGATTTAGACGTTTGTTTAGTTAAGTGACCAATTAATTAGACTTACATCCATTTCCATAGCTAATATAGGGTTTATCATCAAGCGATAACCCTAAATACAAGTAGCATGATATGATTACAGTTTGTAGTGATACACTCTTATAATCATATGTAGAGTTTGACCTTTTTCCGAATTGTAATGCGCAATGTATGAAAAATGCATTGATTAACCTATTTCTGAAACTTAATGCTCCTAGGAATTAAATTTAATTAGCACAAGGCGTTAAGTTATTCTTTAGGTAGATTTCGCATGCGCAGCTCTAATGTTTGTGTTGATAAACTTAGAAAATTAACGGATTATCTTGCTCTCTTGATAGTCAAGGGCTTTTGATAAAAAAAAAGAGATTAAATCGTAATTCTAATCATGTATGCAAGCAATTATTCGAGATTGAATATTAACTCCTTGACCAATATTATCAACTCTTGATTATTCTCTAATATTTACTTTGTTTTCTATTTTATTATTATTGTTTTGCATACAAATTTGAAAACTCCCTCTTGGTTACTTAAGAAACTGAAAATAAAATAACAACAATTGCCTCTTTGTTGGAACGAACTCTTTGTCACCACATACTTTATTCATATATGGTTTAGTGAGAAAGTGAATTTATTTTTAAGGCATACGACAGCGATAAAAATTTGGCGCCGCCGCCGGGGAGGCATATGGTTTGTTATTAAGTTTTTAGTTTCTTATTTTTGTTTTTTCTTATATCTTTCCTTTTTCTTTTTTGTTTCGTTTTTATGACTTGTTTGCGAGAATCGTTTTTAAGGTACTAATCTATGGTTCCCAAAACTTGAAATTGTCCAAGGTGCGGGATAGATACTCGTAGAGGAATAATACTCCAAGAAAACCTGGACAATACGGAAGAACAAGAGTTGGAAGTAGAAGACGAGACTCTACAATAAGAAGAAGTTTTAGAACAAGAGGTTATAATCATATAAGAAGAAGCAATGGGTGATCATACACTCAGGTACTTGGCTTCTCACAAACTTGATACATAACGTTGGTGTATTCAAACAAACTCAACCTTCAAGATCAATTCGAGGTTGATTAGATAGTTACCAAAGTTCCATGGCATGGTGAATGAAGACCCAAAAAAGCATTTTATGAACTTCCATACCATTTTCATATCCATGCTTCCAGTGGAGACTAATGCGGATAGTGCAATGTTGAAAGCTTTTCTATTCTCTTTGGAGGATAGTGCTATGGATTGGTTGTATTATTTTCCTTCCGGAAGTGTCACAACATGGAATGGGTTGAAGAAACTTTTTTTAGAGAGATATCTTCCTGCTTCAAAGGCTACTCAAATTCGCAAGAAGGTTTGTGGGATGAAGCAAAATGTGGGAGAATCTTTGTATGAATGTTGGGAACAATACAAGAGATTGGTAGAAAGCTGCCCTCATCACCAATTCAGTGACGCAATGATTATCCAATACTTTTACGAAGGTCTCCAAGCAAGTGATAGGAATCTGCTTGACGCTGCGGGTGGTGGTGCACTAGTGAACAAGACGGTTTCACAAACTAGAGAGTTAATTGAAAACATGGCAACGAACTCACAACAATTCTTGAGTCGTGGTTCAGATGTGCTTCCAAGGAGAGTAAACTAAGTGAGCGAGGTCGATAAACTTCGTCAACAAATGGGTAACATGACAACAATAATGCAACAAATTGCATCCATGGTATTACCAAATTTTCCTCATGTTTATGAAGATGCCAATGAGCAAGATAATGCGATCTTTCCAAATCAGCAAAGACGGTATGATCCCTACTCAAACACTTAAAATTCGGTATGGAGAGATCACCCCAATTTTAGCCATGCTAACAAGAAAGGAGCAGTTCAACAACCTAATTTCAGCCGTCCGAGTGGATTTCAACCTCAATAACAACAATTTCAGCAACAACAACCTCAAAATGATGGGTCAAGTATGGAAGAGTTGCTGAAATATTTTATGCAAAAAACGAAGAGTATGGTCAAGGATTTGCAAACTCAAGTTGGTTCTATGGCTATTGAGTTGAACTAATTGAAGGCACAAAATGGTGGGAAACTCCCTTCTCAACCTATTAACCAAAAATAGGGTGTCAATGCAATTACTTTTGTAAGTGATACACAACTTGTGCAACCCGAAGTTACTGAATCGGGTAAAGAAGAAGCTCCAAATGATCCAATTTTGGAGGAACATAGTGCTGATTTTCCCCAAAATCCTGAGGTACCCATTCCTTTAAAACTCTTATTCCTACTTATGTTCCTCCTCTACCTTTCCCTCGGAGATTTGCAAATTTCCAAGAAGGCGGAACAAGAAAAGGAGATTTTAGACATACTCAAGAAGATCCATGTGAACATACCATTCATTGATGCTATTAAGCAAGTTCCAAAGTATGCAAAGGTGTTGAATAACTTGTGTACCAATAAACAAATGCTCATAGGAAATGAAGTGCTAAGTATGGGGGAGAGCTCTTCGGTAATTTTACAACACAAACTTCCACTTAAGTTCAAAGGATCCCGGTAGCTTTGACATTCCCGTCACAATTGGTAACACTACATTTAACAACTCTTTGTTGGACTTAGGTGCATCCGTAAATGTTATGCATTCATATATATATATATATAATTCACTTGATCTAGGCCCTCTTAAAAAGTCTGGAATTGTATTGCAATTAGCCGATCGCTCTAATGCCTATCCAATGGGTATTGTTGAGGATGTCTTGTGCAGGTTAATCAACTAGTATTTCCAGCTAATTTTTACGTGTTAGAGATGAATGAAGGATCACCGGACGCATCTCTTCCATTGCTACTTGGGCGTCCCTTCATGAAAACGGCGAAAATCATCATTGATGTTGACAAGGGAACGCTGACTATGGAATTTGATGGAGAAACAATATGTTTCAAGATTTTCGAGACGATGAGATATTCTAGCGATGTCCACTCTTGTTTCTCCGTTGATGTGATGGATACATTGGCGCAACAAATATTTGAGTTGAATGGTGTTGATACTTTGGAAACTATGTTCACTACGCCTATTGATGATGGTTTAGAGTATGGTGATGAGATTAAGGAAACCATTGGTTCTCTTGACTCATTACCGGAAAAATCTGCACTTAAGAATATTTCATATGCTTCTTTACCTTGCAATGATGAAAAACTTGTACCATCTATTGTTAAATCTCCAAAGTTGGAATTGAAACCTCTTCCCGATCACCTAAAGTACTTGTACTTGGGTGACAATTAATATTTACATGTGATTGTTTCTAACGAGCTTAGTGAATTACAGGAGCAAAAACTTCTAACGACGCTAAGGAAGTACAAGATGGATATAGGATGGACAATTGCTGATATCAAGGGTATAAGCCCTGTCGTTTCTATGCACAAGATATGTTTAGAAGACGATGAAAAGTCTACAAGGGAAGCGCAACGTCGATTGAACCCCCCAATGATGGAAGTTGTGAAAAAGGAGATACTCAATCTTTTGGACGTGGGTGTTATCTACCCCATATCCGATAGCAAGTGGGTGATCCCGGTACAAGTAGTAACAAAGAAATCAAGTGTGACGGTGGTGGAGAATGATAAGAATGAACTTATCCCAACTCGTGTGCAAACCGGTTGGAGGGTTTGTATTGACTACAAAAAATTGAATGCTACCACTAGAAAAGATCACTTTCCTTTACCATTTATTGACCAAATGCTTGAACGTTTAGCTGGACGCTCTTATTATTGTTTTCTTGATGGTTATTCAGGGTATAATCAGATTGTGATAGCTCCGGAGGATCAAGAGAAAAATACTTTCACTTGTCCATTTGGAAATTTTGCTTATAGGAGGATGCCTTTTCGCTTGTATAATTCTCCAGCTACTTTCCAAAGGTGTATGGTAAGAATATTTTCAGAATATGTTGAGAAGATCATCGAAGTATTCATGGATGACTTAGTGTATTTGGTGATTCATTTGACATTTGTGAAAAAGCGGGGGTCTAACAAGCACACCCAATATTTCGCTTAGCAATCTGTATGGACAAACTCCAATATACTTTTAAGAGAATCAACTAGACAGTCAGACTCAATCTTATAAAAAGTATATCAAGAGTTATATCTCAATTTCTCGATTTAATACTTTACTCAAGAAAATAGAAATCTGCGAGTCTAATTGAATATAAGAGAAATTAACTTGAACGGTACCAAAGACCAATGTTCAAGTATCAATCAATTTCAATCAACAACCAAAGGATGGATTTACCAATCGATCGATTCAACGCACAACCTGTGATATTTCAATTATATAACAAAGTATAACGCGGAAAAGAAATAACAAAGACACCAAAAGTTTTGTTAACGAGGAAACCGCAAATGCAGAAAAACTGCGGGACCTAGTCCAGATTGAACACAGACTGTATTAAGACGCTACAGACACTAGCCTACTACAAACTATGGGACAATCATGGTTCACGGACGCAAACACACATATCCCATAACAATTTGCAATATATAAAACCATAAAGATTAATACTGCAAAAATCATCTTCCAAATAAAATTTAGAATTTAAACAAATAAATCTAAAAATATTGAAGATGAAAAACGTTGGACATAGCTATGTGTAATCACAATAATGGCTATTCCAAACTCTAGTTATTCTTCCTAAAACTCAAGAATAAAATTCTCATAAGAAGATTTCCTAGACAAAATCAAAACAACTCTTAGAGAACATGATTTTGAAAACACACTAAAATAGCCAACAACCAAAGATTGAACATGGACGAGTTCATCAGTTGTTTTCTTCAGTTCGTTTTTCAGAAAATCAAGATTCCTTGTTGCAATTCCAAGTTGTTCACGTACGACCTCAAAATCTCGAAGAAGATTTCCGACCAGTTGTGATGACATCTAAACTGCTAGTTTGTTTTTATGATCAACATCATGATAGAAGGTTATGAAAACAGGGTTCTCGTGAAACTCGATAGGCTTGCCCTTCTCAACATTGTCTTCCTTGTTGCATCCATCCATTGTGTACACAGAAATCAGGTGAACCTTTTTAACATTGCGGAACGTGTATATACCAAAACTGAGCATGATGCATATATACATGTGTATTACACATGTATATATGCATCATGCTCAGTTTTGGTATATACACGTTCCGCAACGTCAAAAGGTTCACCTGATTTCTCAAATATATATATATTTGAGTGTTTCTTAGCAATCTGTATGGACAAACTCCAATATACTTTTAAGAGAATCAACTAGACAGTCAGACTCAACCTTATAAAAAGTATATCAAGAGTTATATCTCAATTTCTCGATTCAATACTTTACTCAAGCAAATAAAAACCTGCGAGTCTAATTGAATATAAGAGAAATTAACTTGAACGGTACCAAAGACCAATGTTCAAGTATCATTCAATTTCAATCAACAACCAAAGGTTGGATTTAAAAATTTATCGATTCAACGCACAACCTGTGATATTTCAATTATATAACAAAATATAATGCGGAAAAGAAATAACACAGACACCAGAAGTTTTGTTAACGAGGAAACCGCAAATGCAGAAAAACCCCGGGACCTAGTCCAGATTGAACACACACTATATTAAGCCGCTACATAAACTAGCCTATAAAACTAGTATGTGATGCTAGTGACTATGTAGTTGGTGTGATGCTTGGGCAGCGTGTAGGGAAGATACCTCATGTTATTTATTATGCTTCTAGGACACTCAATGAGGCCCAAAAAAACTACACAACCACAAAAGAAGAGTTGTTAGCTATTGTATTTGCATTGGAAAATTTTCTCTCTTATCTAATTGGTACAAAAGTTATTGTCTTTTCTGATCATGCAGCACTTAGGTACTTGCTTACAAAGAAAGAGGCGAAACCGAGGCTCATACGATGGATTCTACTCTTGCAAGAGTTTGATATAGAGATCAAATCCAAGAAAGCAATTGAGAACACCGTTGCTGATCACTTGAGCCGTCTTGCTGTGGACAAGGAAGCTATCCCATTGCGTGAAAGTTTACCGGATGAGCAACTATTCTCAATTGCCTTTGAGGAACCATGGTACGCTGATATTGTTAATTACTTAGTGCATGAAAAAATCCCTAAGAATTAGTCTCGTGCTGAGAGGGACAAACTTAAGAAGTTAGGAAACCAATACATATGGGATGATCCATACTTATGAAAACATTGTAGTAACCAAGTAATACGAAGATGCGATCTGAATCTGAATTTAATTCTATCTTGTCTTTTTGCCACTCTTATGCTTGTGGAGGACACTTTGGGAGCAAGAGAACCGTTCTCAAGGTACTAGAATGTGGTTTATTTTGGCCAACTTTGTTTAAAGATGCATATGCATTTTGTACTACATGTGATAGGTGCCAAAGAACAGGCAATCTAGGTGCTCGAAATCAAATGCCACAAACTATTATTCAATTTGTTGAGGCTTTTGATGTATAGGGAATTGATTTTATGGGACCTTTTGTCAATTCTAGTGGGAATTATTATATTTCTGTTAGAGCATAGCTCAGTTGAACTCACCAAGCGTTGGTATGTCAAGTTTGGTTGTCATATTTTAGTATCAAAACTCATCTAGAATCGCTTAATTAAATACTAGAGTCAACTTCGTTTAGGTTAGACTAGAAAGTCTAGGAATGTTGAGACATACAAGTATTACTCCTAGTACCTGAAGAATCAGAAGAAATAATGAACTACAACGACGACATCATCCTTCGACTTGAGGGTTAGTAATATTGACTTGAACATGTTTCATTGATAACGTATCTTTCAAGTCGTGCATATTGAAAACATAACTTCGAAGCTGTATATAGCGTACATATTGTATATAATACTCTAGTGATGAGACATGATCATAATATTATGATCATAGTATTAAAGAATAGACTACGAAGCATAACTCTTATCTTTTGGACTTCGTAGATATGACATCGACATAATCTTGTATATAGTTTTATGATTATGTGTATGGGTTATGGTGAAGTGATAGACACATTTATGTGTCTATTTTGTTCTCAATTTTCTGTATTGTTAGACTCGATTAAGTACTTATTGTGTTATCTTGTGTTCTTGTAGGAAATTTTAGAGAAATAAGCCCTTGCGGCGAAATTGGCTCAAAAAGTGGTGTTTTACACCCCCCAAGATAAAGTATTAAAGGCACCCCAGAAATGCACTGGAAACGTCACAGAAATGTCCCAGAGGAACCAAGAAAAATTACTATTTCCACCCAAAAATTAGTATTTCAGCCCCAATTGCTAAAGGGACACCAGAACTGGATTAGGGGGAGGCCAGTTTTCTTCCCAAATTCAAATTCCAAAATTGGCGGGAAAATTTGGTTATTTACTGGCATATTTTCCAATCGATTTTTGAAGGAGTTTCAGGCCGATTCAATGGCTGAAACTCATTGGGTATCTTCTGCTGGGATAGACAGGAAGGATATGGGTGTTGGATGCGATCAAATTTGGCTGGAAAATCCATCAGATGAAATCAGAGCAGACGCGTGCATGGAAAATATTTCACGGGGTTTTGATGAGTTGGAAGTGTGCTGCTCGTGTTTGGATGGGGCTTGGCTATATTCTGAAGTGTGTTTGAGATAAACAAAGAAAATGTACTCACCATTTACAGCTCCAGACGCGTATAGAGATAATTCAGGGAAGAAAATATTCCGAAATATTTTTCTTCAATGGCCGAGTAAATGAAGATTATTTGGAGTTAATGGAGGAGATTCAATGGTTCAATTACGTATAAATATGTTCCTAATGTGCTACAGAGATGGGGTCGAGAGTTTGGGGTCGAGAGGAGGTCCAGAGAAGCAGAAATCAAGAGTTGATGAAACTCTGTTGCTGCTCCTGCTGCTGATGAAGAACACCAAGAACACGAAGAACGGACTCGCAAGAACAGTCGTTTATGAACAGTGTCTAAGACGCACAGCCGTGGGTCGCAGCGCAGTCTAAACAGCAGCAGCACTTGTCATTTATCGTTCATTCTGTGACGCTTTTTGTGCGTCGCAGATTACAGTTTACACCATTTTCTATTCTTCTCATCATTTGTAAACCATTTTTGAGCCATAATAAATTATTTTGAGAGCATTTATACTATGATGAGCTAATTCCCTCGTAACCAAGGAAATGGAGGAATCTATTCATGCAACATAAATGGGTAACTATTTCATTTAATTATATAATTCACCTAATCGCTGCTTTTGCAGAGTTTTAAATTGTTTGAATGATTGTCTTAATTATTTGTTATTCAGTTTGATAGGTTATGCTTGGTTTAATCTCTTGATAATCTATGCTTAAGGTTTGCAAATAATGTTTGAGAATCTGTACGATTGATAGTGAATTAAAGATAAAAGAGGACTTAAGAATTGAATGGAGTTTTGAAATATTTATCATTTAATTTTGCATAATAGTGGAATCTAGTGTCTTGGTTACCTCTCGCACCCATTGTTAATATTTTTGTATATATAATTTTATCTAATCTTGAAATTTAATCTTCACAAGTCCGAGAGTTTGAACCTCATTACTACAACCCACGAAAAATCTTTAATCAATTTTGGCGCCGCCGACGCGGAATTGTGTTTAGGTAGAATTTTTTTTAGATTTATTTTTCTTTGTTCTTTTTTACGTTCTTTGGGTATTTGTCTATGTGATACAGGTTTTGAGGCTTGGATTGAAAAGAAAAAAAAAAAAGAAGTTGTCAAAGATTTTTGGCGATTTCATAAAGACTAGGAGCAAAGCTTAAAGCAAAAAGAACGGAAAGAAGACGAAGGACTTTTTTTTTATTATTTTTTTTAGATTTTTTTTTTTATTTTTTTTAGAAACTGTAATTAAGTTTTTATTTTTGTAATTTTTTGGACATTTTTTTTCCGGACATTGAACATTGGACTTTTTTTAAAACCCTACGGAAGGGTTATAAATTAAAAAAAAAATTAAATACAAACTGTTTGCAGGGAAGGACGACGATTACTATATCGTCTCGGCCCCTCGGGTTCGCACACTGACACCGGAGTCAGTGGCCCGAGTCGACTACAGCGGTTCTTCGCCCGTCTGGTACGGGAGGTAAACTTCTAAACACCCGCGAATCTCCTGCAAGCGGGTTTACTGTTTGCCTTAAGGTGAATATATGCTGAGGACTTGAATACGGCTGTTTTAAATTCCTAGTAAAGGGCAAGGCCTGGCCAATACAAGATAAGGGTTCGGATTTCATCACCGTTCTCTTCTTGCCCGCCTTAGGAAAACGAAACCAAACGCGATCCTAAGCCTAAAATTTTGACTAGAACGAGACCTATAGGGTAACGAGCTTAATAGGAAACTCGTTCGAAAAATATTGGTTGCTCTTTAAGCACACTTCAAAGTTCATGATGGTTTCTGTGAGTTGAATACGTGACTGCGCCGCCTTCTAATGCGGTGAGGCCTTGGGTATCAAAGCTCTACTAAGCTTCCCTCGTCTCTATTCAACTTACTTTGACTCGGATTGATTCCAGAGGGGTTTGCTCAAATTGCAACGAATTCCCTTTCGAAAGATAGAAGTTGGTCTAGAAACAATCTAAGTGGAGCCATCATGCTTTTTGTTTGCTAGAATTTATAGGTTTGATTTGGTCGAGTCAGCCTTTGTTGTGATTGTGTAGAATTCTTCTGTAGTTTGTGTTTCCTCGGTGATGAATCCTTTTCAGGAGACGCCACCTAAGATGACGTTACGAGAATATATGAGTAGAAATTCTCGTTATCAAGAGACGTCTTCGAAAATGACTCTTGGTGAATATATGCGTGGGCAGCGATGTATGGATACTCCAACTTTTATTGAGGAATCACCTCTAACGATCTATGAGAAATATTATAAACATAGACCATGTAGTTGGAAACAAAGCTTGAGAATTCTTGAATTTCAAAAGTTATATGATGATGATGAGGATGATGGTGATGATGATTATAATGATATTTCTAGTTCAAATCCAAATAATTTTAATAATTATTTACCTATTCAAAAGGACTAGGATTTGACTAGAAATACCCCCGTTTTAGACGATGATTACGAAACTGATGATGGTTTAGAGGAACCAGTTTATCTTGAGAGTATTGTTTTCGAGTCAAACGATTTAGAAACAATAGTCTTAGATGAACTCGTAGAGATTAGCGGGGATGAACCTGACTTAGAAAAATCAATCGCCCACTTTCAGGAATCTGATGACCTACAAATTAGGGAAGTTGTGACTAGTCTATCTAGACATACTGAAAACTCTAAGTTTGGGGGTGAGTATCATCCTCCATGTGCTTTAACTCTTAGTAAGGTCCCTCACTTGGGACTTGACATCAATGCCTCAACCATCTTACAAGATTATCTTCATACTCGTTTTCCAGAACCTAATGATATCCAACAAGAGTCTCAACTGTTAGAAACCCATCCTCTGGTTGATGTGGTTAACCCAGGCAATAATACCAAGATTGATTTTGTTTTCCCACCAAATAGTTTTCTTCCAAATGTGGGAACATATAGATTTCAAATGTGTCGAATATTAAGTTGTGAGACTAAACCTAAATGCCTTAGGAAATTAGAATCGACACATTTGCTTAAGAATGACCACTACTTTCACTGTGGTCGATTATGTAAGTCAAACTTGATTGACTTAGAGGATCCCCAGTTATTTAGGTTATTATTATTTTGTGATTATAAGTTCTTATTTGAGTTTTTCCAGACTCTAGGACCTAATAATTTGGATCCAACCTATGAGGAAATGCATCCGAGGAAAATATTTTATTTAGACCCTTTCATAGAACCAGAACCTGAACCACAATTAGATATAAATATCTTAATCAGGAAACTACATAAGGGCATGTTATTCTTGTTCACTTTCTTGGGCTATTGTAGTTTCCCTTGGTCAGCTCTATTTCGTTTTGAAGACCCACAGTTATTCCGACTGTTACTTTATGGTTCGAGTTGACTAATCCTTTCCTAAGTCTGGCTGAAGACTTTAAACTTAGCACTTCTTGGGAGGTAACCCAATCTCATGCAACAAGGTAATATCTTCCCTTAACTCTTCCGCTTCAAATGGTAACAGTTTCTCCTTGTTCATGCTTTTAGTTTCATCTTTAGAACATTGAGGACAATGTTAGATTTAAGTTTGGGGGTATGGGAGAAACTTTTTAGTTGCAATAAATAAACTCCAGAGCCTAGAAATTTACGCCTATTAAGGATAGCACTAACCAATCTAAGTGGATGGAAACATTTTTGTTTTAGGAGCTGAGGAACCAATCTGACTAGATGGAAACATCTATAGAGTCTATTCATAAAAGCACAGAGCTCAGGTGTTAGAAATAACATGATAGTTTCGCCATATCTCGTCGAGTCCTTTTCACTTTCTATTTTTAGTTTTCTTTTGTTTCAAGTGATTTGGTGGGGCACACGATTCAAGTTGTTACCTTTGATAGGGTGAAATAGAGTGACTGAGTTACCCAAAAAAAAAAAGGAAAAACAAAAAAAAAAGACCGGACCAGTTAGACCAATCGGAATAAGTATTAACACTTGGATAGCAATATGCGTGTGTTCTCCCTGTTTCCGTCGCCTAAGAAAGCGTGGAATGCAGGACCCGTGGGAACTATCGTGTAATCTGCTGACAAGAAGCATGCGCTTGGATCCAAAAATAAAATAAAAATGGTTATTGTTATGTGTAGTCAACTGCTGGTTCCCTTGTATATGCCAGTTGTGTTGACCTAGAGTTAGGACTATTGACCACTGGTTCCCTTGTATATGCCAGTGTGTTGATATTAGTCAGACCGGTAACTCAGTCATTTAGGATAGGTTCACCTTGGCAGAGGCCTTCAGACAGATATGGGAAACACCGTTCACTTTTCAACCATCTACATTTTTCTTTTTCCATCTTCTTAATCTTTTCATGTGATTAGTCTGACTCCGAGTATGATGTCCATCGTGAAACTATCTTAGTAGAGCTCTGTCACTTATATGAATTTTAGTATGCTTGAGTGCAAACTCGTGTACAACAATTGGAATTTCACATCAGGGTTCTTCCTCTTAGAGTCAATAATTGTATGCCAACCAATGAGGTTCTTTAGTGCTTTCCAAGATTTTGCATAGATAGTTAGGGTTTGGAGTAAAGGTTTTGTGGGTACACCTCTGGTAAACCCTCCGGAGACAACACTCCGCCACTAGGGCCACCTAGGGGTTCAAATGATTTTCCTTTCTAGAATAAATTTGCTCGAGGACTAGCAAATAATAAGTTTGGGGGTATTTGATAGACACATTTATGTGTCTATTTTGTTCTCAGTTTTCTGTATTATTAGACTCGATTAAGTACTTATTGTGTTATCTTGTGTTCTTGTAGGAAATTTTAGAGAAATAAGCCCTTGCGGCGAAATGGGCTCAAAAAGTGGTGTTTTACACCCCCAAGATAAAGTATTAAAGGCACCCCAGAAATGCACTGGAAACGTCACAGAAATGTCCCAGAGGAACCAAGAAAAATTACTATTTCCACCCAAAAATTAGTATTTCAGCCCCAATTGCTAAAGGGACACCAGAACTGGATTAGGGGGAGGCCAGTTTTCTTCCCAAATTCAAATTCCAAAATTGGCGGGAAAATTTGGTTATTTACTGGCATATTTGCCAATCGATTTTTGAAGGAGTTTCAGGCCGATTCAATGGCTGAAACTCATTGGGTATCTTCTGCTGGGATAGACAGGAAGGATATGGGTGTTGGATGCGATCAAATTTGGCTGGAAAATCCATCAGATGAAATCAGAGCAGACGCGTGCATGGAAAATATTTCACGGGGTTTTGATGAGTTGGAAGTGTGCTGCTCGTGTTTGGATGGGGCTTGGCTATATTCTGAAGTGTGTTTGAGATAAACAAAGAAAATGTACTCACCATTTACAGCTCCAGACGCGTATAGAGATAATTCAGGGAAGAAAATATTCCGAAATATTTTTCTTCAATGGCCGAGTAAATGAAGATTATTTGGAGTTAATGGAGGAGATTCAATGGTTCAATTACGTATAAATATGTTCCTAATGTGCTACAGAGATGGGGTCGAGAGTTTGGGGTCGAGAGGAGGTCCAGAGAAGCAGAAATCAAGAGTTGATGAAACTCTGTTGCTGCTCCTGCTGCTGATGAAGAACACCAAGAACACGAAGAACGGACTCGCAAGAACAGTCGTTTATGAACAGTGTCTAAGACGCACAGCCGTGGGTCGCAGCGCAGTCTAAACAGCAGCAGCACTTGTCATTTATCGTTCATTCTGTGACGCTTTTTGTGCGTCGCAGATTACAGTTTACACCATTTTCTATTCTTCTCATCATTTGTAAACCATTTTTGAGCCATAATAAATTATTTTGAGAGCATTTATACTATGATGAGCTAATTCCCTCGTAACCAAGGAAATGGAGGAATCTATTCATGCAACATAAATGGGTAACTATTTCATTTAATTATATAATTCACCTAATCGCTGCTTTTGCAGAGTTTTAAATTGTTTGAATGATTGTCTTAATTATTTGTTATTCAGTTTGATAGGTTATGCTTGGTTTAATCTCTTGATAATCTATGCTTAAGGTTTGCAAATAATGTTTGAGAATCTGTATGATTGATAGTGAATTAAAGATAGAAGAGGACTTAAGAATTGAATAGAGTTTTGAAATATTTATCATTCAATTTTGCATAATAGTGGAATCTAGTGTCTTGGTTACCTCTCGCCCAAACTGTTAATAATTTTGTATATAATTTTATTAAATCTTTAAATTTAATCTTCACAAGTCCGAGAGTTTGAACCTCATTACTACAACCCCACGAAAAATCTTAAACCAGTCCAAAAAAATTACAAAAATTATGAAAAAAAATAAAAAATTATATATAAATTGTGTGCAGGGAAGGACGACGATTACTATATCATCTCGGCCCCTCGGGTTCGTACATGACATAGGAGTCGTGGCCCGAGTCGACTTCAACGGTTCATCCCCCGTCTGGTACGGGAGGTAAGTCCATCGAAACACTCGCGAATCTCCTGTAAGCGAGTTACTGCATTCCTTAAGGTGATTCATTGATTGAGGATGAATTTGGACTGTTTTTAAATTCCTAGTAAAGGGCAAGGCCTGGCCAATACAAGATAAGGGTTCGGATTTCATCACCGCTCCCTTCTTGCCCGCCTTAGGAAAACGAAACCTAACGCGAACCCAAGCTTAAAATTTGGAATAGAACGAGACTGATAGGGTAACGAGCTTAATAGGAAACTCGTTCGAAAAATATTGGTTGCTCTTTAAGCACACTCCAAAGTTCATGATGGTTTCTGTGGGTTGAATGCGTGACTGCGCCGCCTTGTGATAGCGGTGAGGCCTTGGGTATCAAAGCTCCACTGAGCTTCCCTCGCCTCAATTCAACTTACTTTGACTCAGATTGATTCCAGAGGGGTTTGCTCAAATTGCAACGAATTCCCTTTCGAAAGATAGAAGCTGGTCTAGAAACAATCTAAGTGGAGCCATCATGCTTTTTGTTTGCTAGAATTTATAGGTTTGATTTGGTCGAGTCAGCCTTTGTTGTGATTGTGTAGAATTCTTCTGTAGTTTGTGTTTCCTCGGTGATGAATCCTTTTCAGGAGACGCCACCTAAGATGACGTTACGAGAATATATGAGTAGAAATTCTCGTTATCAAGAGACGTCTTCGAAAATGACTCTTGGTGAATATATGCGTGGGCAGCGATGTATGGATACTCCAACTTTTATTGAGGAATCACCTCTAACGATCTATGAGAAATATTATAAACATAGACCATGTAGTTGGAAACAAAGCTTGAGAATTCTTGAATTTCAAAAGTTATATGATGATGATGAGGATGATGGTGATGATGATTATAATGATATTTCTAGTTCAAATCCAAATAATTTTAATAATTATTTACCTATTCAAAAGGACTAGGATTTGACTAGAAATACCCCCGTTTTAGACGATGATTACGAAACTGATGATGGTTTAGAGGAACCAGTTTATCTTGAGAGTATTGTTTTCGAGTCAAACGATTTAGAAACAATAGTCTTAGATGAACTCGTAGAGATTAGCGAGGATGAACCTGACTTAGAAAAATCAATTGCCGACTTAGAAATTAGGGAGGTTATGACCAGTCTATCTAGAGACGCCGAAAACTCTAAGTTTGGGGGTAAGTATCATTCTCCATGTGCTTTAACTCTTAGTAAGGTCCCTCACTTGGGACTTGACATCAATGCCTCAACCATCTTACAAGATTATCTTCATAATCGTTTTCCAGAACCTAATGATATCCAACAAGAGTCTCAACTGTTAGAAACCCATCCTCTGGTTGATGTGGTTAACCCAGGCAATAATACCAAGATTGATTTTGTTTTCCCACCAAATAGTTTTCTTCCAAATGTGGGAACTTATAGATTTCAAATGTGTCGAATATTAAGTTGTGAGACTAAACCTAAATGCCTTAGGAAATTAGAATAGACACGTTTGCTTAAGAATGACCACTACTCTCACCGTGGTCAATTATGTAATTCATATCTGATTGACTTAGAGGATCCAAAATTATTTAGGTTATTACTTCGTGATTCTAAGTTCTTATTTGAGTTTTTCCAGACTCTAGGACCTAGTAATTTAGATCCAATCTATGAGGAAATGCATCCAAGAAAAATATTTTATTTAGACCCTTTCATAGAACCTGAACCTGAACCACAATTAGATATAAATATCTTAATCAGGAAACTAGGTAAGGGCACGCTAGTCTTGTTCATTTTCTTGGTTCACTGCAATTTTCTGTTGTCATCTCTTTTTGGTTTTAAAGACCCGCAGTTATTCCGGCTACTGTTATACGGTTCGAGTTGACTAAACCTTTTCTAAGTCTGGCTGAAGACTTTAAACTTAGCACTTTTGGGAGGTAACCCAATCTCATGCAACACGGTAATATCCTTCCTTAACTCTTTTTCTTCAAATAGTAACCGTTTCTCCTTGTTCATGCTTTTAATTTCATCTTTAGAACATTGAGGACAATGTTAGATTTAAGTTTGGGGGTATGGGAGAAACTTTTTAGTTGCAATAAATAAACTCCAGAGCATAGAAATTTACGCCTATTAAGGATAGCACTAACCAATCTAAGTGGATGGAAACATTTTTGTTTTAGGAGTTGAGGAACCAATCTGACTAGATGGAAACATCTATAGAGTCTATTCATAAAAGCACAGAGCTCAGGTGTTAGAAATAACATGATAGTTTCGCCATATCTCGTCGAGTCCTTTTCACTTTCTATTTTTAGTTTTCTTTTATTTCAAGTAATTTGGTGGGGCACACGATTCAAGTTGTTACCTTTGCTAGGGTGAATTAGAGTGACTGAGATACAAAAAAAAAATAAAAAAAAATAGACCAGACCAGTAGACCAATCGGAATAAATACTAACACTTGGAGAGCAATATGTGTGTGTTCTCCCTGTCTCAGTCGCCTAAACAAGCGTGGAATGCAGGATCCACGGGAATTACCATGTAATCTGCTGACAAGAAACATGCGCTTGGGTCCACAAGGTCCAATCATGTTGTTAGTTCTTAAATAAATGTGTATTTAATAAAGTCGACCACTGGTACCCTTGTATATGCCAGTTGTGTTGACCTAGAGTTAGGATTATTAACCACTGGTTCCCTTGTATATGCCAGTGTGTTAATATTAGTAAGACCGATATCTCAGTCATTTAGGTTTGGTTCACCTTGGCAGAGGCCTTCAGACAGATATGGGAAACACCGTTCACTTTTCAACCATCTACATTTTTCTTTTTCCATCTTCTTAATCTTTTCATGTGATTAGTCTGACTCCGAGTATGATGTCCATCGTGAAACTATCTTAGTAGAGCTCTGTCACTTATATGAATTTTAGTATGCTTGAGTGCAAACTCGTGTACAACAATTGGAATTTCACATCAGGGTTCTTCCTCTTAGAGTCAATAATTGTATGCCAACCAATGAGGTTCTTTAGTGCTTTCCAAGATTTTGCATAGATAGTTAGGGTTTGGAGTAAAGGTTTTGTGGGTACACCTCTGGTAAACCCTCCGGAGACAACACTCCGCCACTAGGGCCACCTAGGGGTTCAAATGATTTTCCTTTCTAGAATAAATTTGCTCGAGGACTAGCAAATAATAAGTTTGGGGGTATTTGATAGACACATTTATGTGTCTATTTTGTTCTCAGTTTTCTGTATTATTAGACTCGATTAAGTACTTATTGTGTTATCTTGTGTTCTTGTAGGAAATTTTAGAGAAATAAGCCCTTGCGGCGAAATGGGCTCAAAAAGTGGTGTTTTACACCCCCAAGATAAAGTATTAAAGGCACCCCAGAAATGCACTGGAAACGTCACAGAAATGTCCCAGAGGAACCAAGAAAAATTACTATTTCCACCCAAAAATTAGTATTTCAGCCCCAATTGCTAAAGGGACACCAGAACTGGATTAGGGGGAGGCCAGTTTTCTTCCCAAATTCAAATTCCAAAATTGGCGGGAAAATTTGGTTATTTACTGGCATATTTGCCAATCGATTTTTGAAGGAGTTTCAGGCCGATTCAATGGCTGAAACTCATTGGGTATCTTCTGCTGGGATAGACAGGAAGGATATGGGTGTTGGATGCGATCAAATTTGGCTGGAAAATCCATCAGATGAAATCAGAGCAGACGCGTGCATGGAAAATATTTCACGGGGTTTTGATGAGTTGGAAGTGTGCTGCTCGTGTTTGGATGGGGCTTGGCTATATTCTGAAGTGTGTTTGAGATAAACAAAGAAAATGTACTCACCATTTACAGCTCCAGACGCGTATAGAGATAATTCAGGGAAGAAAATATTCCGAAATATTTTTCTTCAATGGCCGAGTAAATGAAGATTATTTGGAGTTAATGGAGGAGATTCAATGGTTCAATTACGTATAAATATGTTCCTAATGTGCTACAGAGATGGGGTCGAGAGTTTGGGGTCGAGAGGAGGTCCAGAGAAGCAGAAATCAAGAGTTGATGAAACTCTGTTGCTGCTCCTGCTGCTGATGAAGAACACCAAGAACACGAAGAACGGACTCGCAAGAACAGTCGTTTATGAACAGTGTCTAAGACGCACAGCCGTGGGTCGCAGCGCAGTCTAAACAGCAGCAGCACTTGTCATTTATCGTTCATTCTGTGACGCTTTTTGTGCGTCGCAGATTACAGTTTACACCATTTTCTATTCTTCTCATCATTTGTAAACCATTTTTGAGCCATAATAAATTATTTTGAGAGCATTTATACTATGATGAGCTAATTCCCTCGTAACCAAGGCAATGGAGGAAGCTATTCATGCAACATAAATGGGTAACTATTTCATTTAATTATATAATTCACCTAATCGCTGCTTTTGCAGAGTTTTAAATTGTTTGAATGATTGTCTTAATTATTTTTTATTCAGTTTGATAGGTTATGCTTGGTTTAATCTCTTGATAATCTATGCTTAAGGTTTGCAAATAATGTTTGAGAATCTGTATGATTGATAGTGAATTAAAGATAAAAGAGGACTTAAGAATTGAATGGAGTTTTGAAATATTTATCATTTAATTTTGCATAATAGTGGAATCTAGTGTCTTGGTTACCTCTCGCACCCATTGTTAATATTTTTGTATATATAATTTTATCAAATCTTGAAATGTAATCTTCACAAGTCCGAGAGTTTGAACCTCATTACTACAACCCACGAAAAATCTTTAATCATGAAGATTTCATCCTAGGAAACAATGTTTTACATTTGTTTATAGGAAGTACATTCATGAACTTGCTTCATGAATCGAAAGGGAAATCAATAGATTTATTGGTCTGGCTATTCATTTCATATTCTTTAGATGACCAATATGTGTGAGTTGGTAGAACCGATCTTAATTCAGGTTATGTATCTTGGTATAACCGATCACAATACCTAAATTTATGATTTGGTATGACCGGTCCTGGTAATTGGTGTAACCGATCCTAAGTAATCACCATGAGGTGGTATGATCGATCCTTGTAATTAGCGTGACCGATCCTAGTAATTGACGATCATAAGTGTGTGCGACAGATCCTTGTAATAACCGATCTTAGTGACTGGTATGACCGATCACAAGTATATACCATGTTTAGGTAAAACCAATCCTAGTGATTGGTATAACCAATCCGAACTCAATCGATCACATCTAACCATTGTGACTTGGTGTGACCGATCACATAGTAGTCTTGGAATCCTGGTGTTGATGGTGGTTTTTAGCTTAGGGTTAAAATCGTAAAACCTTGCATCTGACGTCACTCTGCAAGGAAACGGTGCCGTGAGTGGTAACCTCTCCACCAGAATATTTATTGAGCCATTCAATATATTTGCATAAAATTTATCCAGACTGGCGAATATAGCAACCATCCCAAACACTCTGTAAATTTCGGCACCTCGCCAATTCAAGACTCACTGAGTACTTTCCTGTGCTATGTTCCCCGACAGAACCCTTAATATCGGTATGGAATGACGGATTTGTGTTCACTCGCAGCGGAGTAGCATGAACCTCTAAGTACCAAAGTTAAGTCCGTCGCACGAAATGATCAGACAGAAAACACACTGCATCCTATAGATAAGGATTTTTATGGCAGCATACAAAATCCAGCCAATTATTGTGATAACTCACAAAAAACTCATAAACCCGACTAATTTGCAGAATTAGGGTTTCGCGCCCAGCGCAATATACTATACCCCGTTGGTCGAAAACTGTGCTTAGCCAAACTAGGGGATTAAAATCCGCCACAGTGCACTGGAAGTGTGGCCACGCCTTAGCTTGCCGGCCCCACTTCCCATCGACCAATTAGGTCGCTCTAAAACCACCACATTCACACCAGAAGTGTAGCCACTCCCATGCTTGGCCGACCCTCTTACATTAACCAATGAGGTTGCTTCAAACTCGCCACAGTGTTGAAAAGAAGGAAACCGCGCCAGATGGCCGCAAAGCCAATTGGCTTCCCAAAAACGCGCATACCAAAACGCGTCAAACGTGCACATACCAAAACGCGCCGAACGCGCACATGCCAAACGCACATGTCAGGCACACATGCTAGACGCGCCAAACATGGCCACTCGCCGCATGCAACATGCAATATAGGCTAATTAGGGTTTCGACAAGCCAAACCCTAATTTAGGCAAGATTTCCACACCAACATGCCAAATTTCAGTGGCCATGGTTACGCTGCAACCACACCAAAGGCATGCACGAGCCATGCCAGCCATGTCGCAAATGCCGCTATCGCGCGTTAAAGGCGCCACTTCCAACTAAAGGTAGCCATGATCGACGACTACCTTTCCTACTGAGATGCAATCTCAGTCGTCCAAGTTCGCTACCAAACTGAAAGACTTGTGACAACTTTTAGGCGACCAGCCGCCAAATCCAGTGGCCATGGACACACCAGGCGCCACTAGCACCACTGCGCCACTGCCGTGCACGAGCCATGCCGGCCAGGTCGCCAAACCCTAATTTGGCTACGGTGCCAATTATTTGGTCACGGCACCAAGCCATAGCCTTGGCCATGCCTCCAAGCCTTAACTTTAGTCACTGAGCCAAATCTTAACCTTGGCCATGCTACAACACTACAGATGTGGCCATACCACTGACATGCTGCTATGCCACAGCCACTGGCATGCCACCATGCCACAGCTACTAGCATGTCACTATACCAAGGTCACTGGCATGCCACCATTCCATGGCTACTAGCATGTCGCTATGCAACGGCCACTGGCATGCCACCACGCCACAGCTACTAGCATGTCGCTATGCCACGACCCCTGGCATGCCACAACTACTAGCATGTCGCTATTCCACGACCACTCGCATGCCACCATGCCACGTCTACTAGCATGTCGCTATGCCACGGCCACTGGCATGCCACCATGCCAAGGCTACTAGCATGTCACTATGCCACGGCTAATGGCATGCCAGCACTACTAGCATGTCGCTATGCCACGGCCCCTAGCATGCCACCATGCCACAACCCCTAGCATGCCACCATGCCACAACTACTAGCATGACGCTATGCCGCATCTACGCCATTAGCATGCCACTATGCCATGGCTACGCCACTGACATGCCACTAGCATGTCTTTATGCCATGGATCCACCAGGCACTACTATACCAATGGCGCCACTTCGCTATACAACAAGATGCCGCAGTAATCAATGTCCACTATTCCTCCTGAGATGCGATCTCAACCTTCCAAGTTCGTCACCAAGCCGGCGAGAATGTGGCAAGTTTTAGGCGACCAGCCAAGACGAGCCTAATAGCATCACATGCTATTCACTTACGACAAGCCTCTCAATTTTAAATTGCCACACGTATCAAAGTGCTACATGTTTTCCACGAAAACACTCGAGACATCAAAACATGTCACAAACTGGGGGATACTCATCAGGGTATTGGTCTGGCGGTTTACAGCATGCGGGGTGCAATACTCCCTTTACAAGAAAGTGTCAAAAAGAGAGGCGGTTATTAATGGCAAGAAGTAATGGTGAAACGTATCCTTCATTATGGAAACATCAATTCCAGGCGTTACCAGTTACTCTTTTCTTTCACCACTCAATCGTTTCCACTTCCAACGAGACCAGGGTACATTTTGCTGCGACTTGTATAAATAGGTCTCACCTATTTCCACCAAACAACAAGTTTTGGTCAGGAGAACAATACAACATCCAGAAATCATCTGATAGCTCTTCATTCATCTAGCCAGTTCAACTTTCTTATACAAGTCACGAAACACCTACACTTCCGGAATCAACTATTCCGGTCTCAACACTTTATTCGCTTCCCTCCCTAAGACCAACCCTTCTCCTTCACTTTGTGACCGAATCAAGAATGGAATGGCCATTTCCTGGTTTAGGCTAGGATTGTACAGATTGATCTCTCGAATCAAAAGTACTCTCATGCAGTACATTGTTTAGGGTTTAGATTTATTTCTCACCCACACACCCAAAATTACCAAAATCAGCAGAAACGGTTTTCACCCACAAACAATTGGAGACCACAGTGGGAGATTAATCTCTCGGTTGCAATATCAATTTTCAATTTTCAATTCTATTTTTCAACCTCGATCTCAAGATGGTAGAAGCAAACGATCCGCGCGGGGTTCAGTGGCTCAGTTGTCAGTTCTTACACGATGGGGAATGACTGGGGACTTCTCACAGTCACAACGGCATCGCCCATAAAACTCAGACTTACGCCCGGGAGATCCATTTTGTTGGGAGACCCTAAAAGCGAGTAAGTATTATTAGACAAAGTACATAATCTACTACTTCAAGTTTGCACGTTGATAATAGAAACCGATAGCCATGTTACCCCCAAAATTTCATCCTATACTTTCTACCATCATACAACATTCACGGTTCCATGAATCTCCTGGAATATTCATGCTACTAACAGTCATGATCAAAATGACATTATTCTAAAATTCATTCCAAAGAATAATCCAAAACCCTCATAGGTAAAAATTATCTATCAATCCAAAAATATCAAACCATAAACCAGGCGTTTCGTTTGCTTTTCAAACAAAAAAAACCTAAGCAAAGGAAGTTCAGAAAATAAAAAAATTCAAAGAAAATTGCCTAGCAAAGGCTCGTTCTTCTTGGAGAAAACGTCATTCATGCTTTGAAGAGCCGCCTGCTTCAGCTTCAACTCCCGGGACAACTTCTCGACTTCGGCCTCCTGTTGATTAATCAAATCTGCGGAAGGGCCATCAAACGCCTCAGCCAGCAACTTTTGGATCTCGGTGAAACCCCCAACAAACCAGGGAGTGTTGAACTCAAAGTTTACGCACATGTCCCGGTGGAACTTCCAGCTCGAGATTACATCCTCAGAAACGGTATGTCCAGTCACATTGCACATGTCGTCAATCGAAGATAAGGCTTCTTCCACGCGCCTGACTAGCACGAACAGGATAGTGATATTTTTGGTTGTGGCGATACGTCCGTACCTTTCCCATATCTTTATGTATAATTTCTCATATTTTCCTGGCACACTGAAGCCTCCAATCAACACATGATCCGGATAAGGTATGGAGGAGGAAAAATGGCGCCCGCAAGTGACCGACAGAGGATTCCTGACTACAATTGCGCCGACGGTCGCCGAAGTACTTTGCACCATCTGGGTTGCAGCGATGTCTTCAACCTCCATTTCCAAATCGCCAACTGGCGCGACTTCCATGGTTGGGGTCAAAGATACATCTTCACCATGACGAATCTCCACCTCAGGGCCATCTTCAGAAACGGTTCCTCCCTACGATATTACGGTTTAGTTTTGTTTCAAAAAAAAAAAGAGGAGAAGAATGCGGAAACTTACCGATTCATTCGCGGACTTGCTGGAGGAAGACTCAGCGCTAATTTCAGAAGTACTTTCATCATCATCACTAGATCCCGAATTTTCCTCTTCTTCGGATTCTTCTTCACCTTCAGGAAACTTAGTCGCCGGTTTTTGAATACGTGCAAGTCTGGCAAAGGCGTTCGTGCTTTCAAGACCCTAAGTTATAAAAACAAGGAAAGACGTTCAACAACAGAACAAAGGTTTTGTGCAACTCAGCTATGTACCTGTATGTTGGACGAATTAAAGGTCACCAGAGCTGTCGTACCCGACTAAAAGCCTCCCTCACGGTTTTTAGACCTTCGCTCCTTCTTCTAGGGACTGTCCACATCCGAGCTAGGATATTTTTGCTTAGCAGTATAAGGCTCTCTCAACAATGGATGTTCCGCTAAAGACGCAGGGGAAGGCTTGCCACGAGAATTTTCCACCACGTCATTCAAAAATCCATGGATGGCAAGAAACTCATCCTTCCAGAACACGTTGTACCTGTAGGTTGTCACTGGACTTCGTTATGAGAGCAAGAAAGAAAGACTTTTACCTGGCGCAAGAACACTGGCATCAAGAGCAGCTGACAACAATTCTCTCGGAGCCGCTGACTGACGAAGAAACGAGACTCCTTGGTCAAAACTCATATGCCGAGCAGCCCTGTCAATATTATAAGTAACCGCCTCATATGATCCCCTGAAGAAAGATGGCACGTATCCAGGTATACAGCTTCGCATGAATATGATTTCTCCAACGCTCATATTCTCTCCAGCGGAAAGCAAAGTCATATTTGGGGCATCATCAAAAGTGTTCGGCTGAACTATGGACACATGGATCGGGTCCCAAGGATGAAATTTAACTACATACGCATTGTCGAGGAAGTCTATGAGCTTCGATCCAGATTTTGGACGCTTGTTCAACCAGCGCAGTATTTTGGAGCCGCCGCAAGACTCAGGAAGTGAAGCCGACGGTTTGGGAGAATATTTTGCGAAATGATCCCACAACCATGTTTGGAGAAAAGCGACGTGAACATACGAGTCAACTTTCATATAACCATTTGAAGCGTACATGTCCGCGAGCAGATGATCCAAATGGGTGTACAAAGAACCAAGAAACCAGCCACCAATAGGAAGAATGACTTCTTTCGCTAATTTGATGGAAAATTTAATGAGCTCCTGCCTTATCTCCTTCTTACCCGAGCCGTCATCGAGAATATCTATGGATAACCACAGAGCCAAAAATGCAGCGACATGGAGCGTACCGTTCATCTGATGGCTCCGAGTCTTTCGAAAACCACTCAGACACACACCAGCTATAGAAGCACTTCGTCTCGTAATCCTTCCGAGCGAATCCTTTTGACATCTCGACAAGAGTGACACACATTTCTTCATCATCATCGGACAACATGATATCAAGGTTCCCTGTTATTAGAAGATTCAGCAGGACGACTACACTCTCCAAAGAATAGTCATTTCACCCCACCTGCATATGGCCGTATGAGTATCCGGACACCATCTGGAGATAAAAGTAACCAAACCCACGATGTCCTTCCTGATTTGAAGTGTCGTAGAAGCCATGACAACATTGATGATTTGTGCCCTGGTCAGACTGTCTCTGACGCAGTCTTGACTTATCATGAACCGCATCCATTCATAAAAAGAATGCAATGGACTCTGATAAGCCCTGAAGTCAATAGGAGAAGCAGGATACTCATTTTTCTGAAGACAAAATCGTATCACGTTCCCTGTCCGAACTGATTGGGCGTCTCCTTCATTTTATGAACCACTCAGAAGGATATCCACATATTTGGGATGGTTTCTCTTAACTGTGGCAGAAGTTGTAAAGAATTCGTCATCCGTGTTGGGCTTGGAGTTACTAACGTTTTTCGACATAGTGGCAGGACCATTCTCAGGTGACATCCTAACAAAAGTTTCCTATGCTGCTTTCACTTTCAAAGTAACTACAAGGGAACAAAACGAAGAAAAGTTACTGCAAAAAAAAGTGCATGAAGACTACTTTATCACCGGCGGAGGATATGTTTTGGTCGCAAGCCGTAGCATGCACGGCCAAAAAGTGGCGCACGGACAGAGGAGTGGTAGCCGAAGGAGTGGGGACTGGCATCCGACCCAACCTTATGCCGCGAGAAATATGCCCGCGGCCAAGAGGACGCCCCGAGAATATTTGTGTTCAACAAAAAAAGAAAACAGGAAACCCTAGAGCTAAGTTTTGTGGAAAAAATTTAAACGTCAGCTATCCGGTTACGCATATCTACTTCACATGAACAGTTGGCTTCATTACCATTAACATGGTAGCTGATATTATTACGATACTACTGACATAGAGGATCATACTAACGTATTTCTACAAATTTATGGAAGATATGCCTATGGCTAGGGTTTACAACAAGACGGAAGAACAAGCTAAAGAAGGAACGCTGAAATACATACATGGAATATACTCGCCTGCTGTGTCGCTACTGCTTTGCCGCTAATTCCAAGACGTGGGAATAAAACTAATGATACGGGATAAAGAAGATGGGAAACACCTTTTATAGGAACGATTTTTTGTGAGTTTGAATGGAGGAAGGTTTCCTATTTTTGGTTACACATGGAAAGAGGTAACCGAACCCGTGCGAGCAAGGCTCCATGGCGCTAACAGGCCACTGCCAAGCTAGTGCCAAGAGCCCGCCCTAACCAGCGCCATCTCCGCGTCACAGCCAAACCCTATCCAGCACCAACAACTTGCATCCTTCCAGCGCCACCTTCTCTGCTCGATAGACAATACACCAACATCTTGCATCCTTCTAGCGCTAGCTTCTCTGCTCGATAGCCAATGCACCAAAAGCTTGCATCCATCCAGCGCTAGCTTCTCTGCTCGATAGCCAATGCACCAACAGCTTGCATCCTTCCAGCGCTAACTTCTCCGCTCCTGACAAGCGCCACGACCAAGCCAATCCAAGCCAGCAGCGCCACGGCCAAGCCGATCTAAGCCAGCAGCGCCACGGCCAAGACAATCCAACAACTTCACGACCAAGCCAAGTCAGCGTCACGTCCAAGCCAAGCCGGCGCCAACAGCTCGCGCCAAGCCAAGCCAACAGCGCCACGAGCAAGCCAGCGCCAACGACTCCACATCCAAGATGACGCCAACATTCCACGTCCTAGCCAAAAAAACACCATCTTAGCCGTTCAAAGCGGCTCCATCTACCTTTTCGTAGCCAGCAGCGCTATTCACCTTTTCGTAGCGAGCCAACGCCCGTTCGGCGGACCAAGTCGCAGTGCCACCTATGATGATCAGTAGCCAAAGACGCAGCACTGATGCCAATATCCCATGGCCAAGACGAATTTATGCAAAAGCCGTCAAGCAAAAATCACAGATTCTTTATGCCCCCTGACAAAGGTTAGCCAAATCTTCCTGACAATGTCTTCATGACTTGCCGTTTCGATTTTATCCTTGTCCGTCACCATCTCATGCTTACCTCGCAACAACGCCATTGTTCCAAGCTAAGCAAGGGACTTAATGTTGATGGTGGTTTTTAGCTTAGGGTTAAAATCGTAAAACCTTGCATCTGACGTCACTCTACAAGGAAACGGTGTCGTGAGTGCTAACCTCTCCACCAACATATTTATTGAGACATTCAATATATTTGCATAAAATTTATCCACACTGGCGAATGTAGCAACCATCCCAAACACTCTATAAATTTCGGCACCTCGCCAATACAAGACTCACTGAGTACTTTCCTGTGCTATGTTCCCCGGCAGAACCCTTAATCTCGGTATGGCATGAAGGATTTGTGTTCACTCGCAGTGGAGTAGCATGAACCTCCAAGTAAAAAAGTTGAGGCCATCACATGAAATGCTCAGACGGAAAACACACTGCATTCTGAGATAAGGATTTTTATGGCAGCATACAAAATCCAGCCAATTATTGTGATAACTCACAAAAAAACTCATAAACCCGACTAATTTGTAGAATTAGGGTTTCACGCCCCACGCAGTACACTAGACCCCGTTGGTCGAAAACTATGCTTAGACAAACTAGGCGATTAAAATCCTCCATAGCTCACTGGAAGTGTGGCCACACCCTAGCTTGCCGGCCCCACTTCCCATAGACCAATCAGGTCGATCTAAAACCACCACACTCACACCAGAAGTGTAGCCACTACCATGCTTGGCCGGCCCTCTTACATTAACCAATCAGGTTGCTTCAAACTCGCCACAGTTTTGAAAAGAAGGAAATCGTGTCAGATGGACGCAAAGCCAGTTGGCTTCCCAAAAATGCGCCAAACGCGCAATACCAAAACGCGCACATGCCAAACGCACATGCCAGGCACAAATGCCAGACGCGCCAAACATGGATACTCGCCGCATGCGACATGCCATATAGGCTAATTAGGGTTTCGACAAGCCAAAACCTAATTTAGGCAAGATTTCCACACCAGCATGCCAAAATTTCAGTGGCCATGGCTACGCCGCAACCACGCCAAAGGCATGCACGAGCCATGCAGCTAATGCCGCTAGCGCGCGTTAAAGGCGCCACTTCCAACTAAAGGTAGCCATGATCGATAACTACCTTTCCTCCTGAGGTGCAATCTCAGTCGTCCAAGTTCGCCACCAAACTTAATGACTTGTGGAAACTTTTAGTCGACCAGCCGCCAAATTCAGTGGACATGGCCACACCAGGTGCCACTTGCACCACTGCGCCACTGGCATGCACGAGCCATGCCGGCCAGGTCGCCAAACCCTAATTTGGCTACGATGCCAATTCTTTGGTCACGACACCAAACCCTAGCCTTGGCCATGCCTCCAAGCCTTAAATTTAGTCACGGAGCCAAATCTTAACCTTGGCCATGCTACAAAACTACAGACGTGGCCATGCCACTGACATGCGGCTATGCCACAGCCACTGGCATGCCACCATACCACAACTAATAGCATGTCGCTACGTCACGGCCACTGGCATGCCACGGATACTAGCATGTCGCTATGCCATGGCCACTGGCATGCCACCACGCCACATCTACTAGCATGTCGCTATGCCACGACCCCTGGCATGCCACCATGACACAACTACTAGCATGCCGCTTACGCTGTTAGCATGCCATTATGCCATGGATACGCCATTGGCATGCCACTAGCATGTCGTTATGACATGGCTCCACCATGCACTACTATACCAATGGCGCCACTTCGCTATACAACAAGATGCGGCCGTAATCAATGGCCACTCTTCCTCCTGAGATGCGATCTCAGCCGTCCAAGTTAGCTACCAAGCCGGCGAGCTTGTGGCAAGTTTTAAGCGACCAGCCAAGACGAGCTTAATGTCATCACATGCTATTCACTTACGGCAAGCCTCCAAATTTTAACTTGCCACGTAGCAAAGTGCTACATGTTTTCCACGAAAACACTCGAGACTTCAAAATATGTCACAAACTGGGGGATACTCATCAGGGTATTGGTCTGGCGGTTTACAGTGTGCGGCGTGCAATACGCCCGTTACAAGAAAGTGTCAAAAAGCGAGGAGGTTAGTAATGGCAAGAAGTAATGGTGAAACATATCCTTCATTATAGAAACATCAATTCTAGGCGTTACCCATTACTCTTTTCTTCCACCACTCAACCATTTCCACTTCCTACGAGAACAGGGTACGTTTTGCTGTGACTTGTATAAATAGGTCTCACCTATTTCCATCAAACAACAAGTTTTGGTCAGGAGAACAATACAACATGCAGAAATCATCTGATAACTCTTCATTCATCTATCCAATTCAACTTTCTGATACAAGTCACGAAACACCCACACTTCCGGGATCAACTATTCTGGTTTGAACACTTTCTTCGCTTCCCTCCCTAAGACCAACCCTTCTCCTTCACTTTGTGACCGAAGCAAGCCTGGAATGACCATTTCTTGGTTTAGGCAAGGATTGTATAGATTGATCTCTCGAATCAAAAGTACTCCCGTGCAGACATTGTTTAGGGTTTAGATTTGTTTCTCACCCAAACACCCAAAATTACAAAAATCAGTAGAAACGGTTTTCACCCACAAACACCTGGTAGATCCAACTCTAAACTTGTTGGAAAGTGTGGTAGAACCGATTCCAATAAGCAAATCCATGTCAATATGAAATAAGGATTTGCAGTGAAAAGATGTCAACATACTTTGAACACGAGCAGTGACTTTTATCATTTATTGTTCAAAGATATTCCTTGGTACTCAAGGTGATCCTGTGCCAAAATAAATTAAGAATCTTTTAATTAAGGTTTTTGGTTTTATATACTTTAATTACCAGCAATTAATAAAGAATAAAAATTATTAATGCGTATTTAATAATTGGAGCTTTTGTATGAGAGTTTTCGGAATTATTGGACCAACAATTATTGGAATTAGAAAAACCGAATTTGGGCATTCATTGCATATCTTGAGAATATTTTCGGTTTTGAAAATTCTTTGGTATCCAAACATCCTTGGTGTATAAATACCTAAGTATGCATTTCTAGCAAACTATCCTAAGAGCCAGGAAAACTTCATTTCTTGTTGTTTCTGGTGGAGTCGTCTATTAGGAGAGGAAAGTATCATAATTTGGTGAAATCTCTCATGACCGCTCGCTTAAATACTTCTATAGGATCAAGAAG
The DNA here is from genome assembly GCF_003573695.1 of Papaver somniferum. NCBI lineage: Eukaryota > Viridiplantae > Streptophyta > Magnoliopsida > Ranunculales > Papaveraceae > Papaver > Papaver somniferum. The sequence goes on along the minus strand of NC_039359.1, from coordinate 176,390,999 downwards.
CTCTACGAGTACCGCTAGTGGGAAACTAGATAATTGCAATGTTATCAGTTTTATATTTTATTTGATTGACTAAAGATTGTTGAAACTTTGTTTGCACCTAGTTTGTTTATTCTTGAGAATCTTCTCTTCTGATATAAGATTCACTCATACTAGATCAAAGTATCGACGAGATATTTAGAACTATTGTTAGATCTAAAGACATCTTGTGATAATCCACTGTTAACAGACTTCGTTCCTTGTGTGATTGATCACAAGAGATTCAAGTGGTGTTTGAAGGTATTTGAAGGAAATAGAAGATTTGAAGACGAAAAAGAATTCTTATTAGTTTTCGTATCTTGTGGATTTAATGCACAAACCTTAATCAGCTGGGATCCAACTAGAATCGATTTATCTTTGATAGATCTGATTTATTAGTTGCGTGATACCGGGATTCTCTATATTTCTCCTTGAGATCTATATTGATTGAGTGCGAATCTAGACTTGATTATTTCGTTAATTATTGTTTGGATTGATCTAACCAGGCAAAGGATTTCATTAGATTAAACATAAGAGCCTTTGTCAACAACTCATCATTATCTTGTAGCAAGATTGATTAGAGTAGTTACCAAACAGATTCTTCCTTTGCTGTTTGGAACACGATCCAAAGGACTTGCTATTCACGTGCCTGACTCTAGAAGTCGAAGGCGCAAGAATACTGAGGGAACTAAGTAGCTGAGGGTAGTCTGCTTGGTCTTAACTATACAAAGTTGGTTTAGATTTTTTATAGCGGCTTAATTATGAGAGTATTCAAAACTGGACTAGGTCCTCGAGTTTTCTGCATTTGCGGTTTCCTCATTAACAAAATCTTGATGTGTATTTTACTTTGTTTTTCGCATTATAATTAAGTAAAATACACAAGTATGTTAATTCTGTAATATTTGATAGTGATCATATAGAGTTTCATTTATTACCGAACCTATTATCAAGTACACACTTTGTTGTCGTATCGTCTCGATCTAGTATCCATAGTCAATCACACAAGTGATCTTGTTGTCGTATTGTCTCGATATCATATCCATAGACGATCACACCAAGTGTGAACCAAATTTTCGTATTGTCTCGACTTTGTCTATAGACGATCACATTCGGAAGAGGACTTATAGGTTTATAAATAAAATATTATGGTGTATTTGGGTACCCTCGTCTTTTCAATTGGTATTAGAGCAGGCAAACTTGAAAATTTCTAATAATCTGTGTTTGATGCGATCCAACCTATAAGACATGAGTCGAAATAAGAAAAGTAAAGATGAACTTATAAATGACTCAGTTAACGTACATCAAGATGTTTAGAATAATCTCTCAAAAAGGGTTAATGGAAATCGGTCTCGTAATTCTTTTCTGAAATCAAAAACAAAGACTATGACTGATAAACACTTGATTGAGAATCATGTTCATGATAAGAAAAGAATGCATCTAAAGCAAAAGGTACAAGTGCCCGATTCAAAGTCTATTTTGGATCCGACTCCAATTATTGGTGAAAAATCTTCTGTTTCTATTCCAGAAAGTAAGAACTATATAATTCACTATCCTGCCCTAATTCTGAATTTCGGATCGAATTAAAAAGGTTTTTCAATAAGGTTTAAAACTTTTCAGAAGTAGAAAAATTCATTGATAGCTTGGAAGATGTCTAAGAACTTAGTGTTCAACTGAATGTAAGTATTTGTGAAACAAAGCGAGAAACACTTAGCCTTCAAAATAATCTGATAGATTATTTGGAACAAAAACTGGCTTTGTGTAATGAAGTGAATCAACAAACTTCAGAGTGTGAATATCTTACACAATCGCTGGAAGATTCACAAGTAAGGAATATAATCCTTGAAAGGGAAATTCTTACAGAATCATGTCCAGAGGTATGCTTTGAACAATCTTTAGAAAGACATTTTCAACAAGGAATGGATACCTTAAAAAATACATATCAAAAGTCTTGAAACAAAGATCTCTGCAATCTTTAGGATGTATGATCAAGACTACATGGGTTCGAATAAAAAGGAAATACCATCCTGGGCTCAAAGAGTAATAAGGAATATAACTTCACTCATAATCATGATGAAAAGGATGTATCAAACACATTGGAAACCCATACAAGGATACAAGATCATGTCCCTAAATATAAGAAGGAAGATGTTGCTCCAATAGTACTTGGTGAGGAAAATACCTCTCACCCCAACACTTAACAATACTGGAAAGTGTATCCTTATAATATGCCAAATCTTTTGATGTAAGGAATCACAAGTATCTGGGCATCTGATATCCTGTTAATATCTCTTATTCAACATAGAGAGAATACACAATCTACTTGAAGATATTTAATAATTCCTTATGTGTTGAAAAGTTGTCTTACAACAACTTGTGTAAACATGATGAGTTTTCTTGTCTAATGTATTATTATATATATGATTTTGAAGATTGATTCTTAATAAAGAAAAAGGGAAGAAGAATCTTTAGGGTTTGGAAACACATAAGATGCGAAATTATTTTTCGAATCTGGTCAGAATTATTTATTTAAGGTTGAAATCTATATTTGGTATGTGTTTAAATCCTCTGGTATATGTACTCATATTTTTGAGAACTTATACTAAAAAGATGTATCCTCAAACCTGATCTCAAGCCAAGATTTTGAAAGCCTTGAGTGAAAATATTTCTAGTGAATCTGTTAATCTTGTTGAATCCTTCAAGAAATTTGGTTGTGAGGGTAAAGGAAAAGAGAATGAAGATATGACATCTCAAGCAGGAGTTACTAATCTTCTTGTCCAAAATAGTTTGGATGCTAAGATTGATATTCTCAATCTTGGACAAGTCCTCCTCAGTACTGTTGAAACTCATCATAGACAGGCAGCATTACTAAGAACCGTTATCTGTAACCAATGAAAGTTGATTAAACTTGGAATCGGTAATAGGGAGTATGCTCGGAATATAATCAAGGTACTATGTGTAGAATCTGGGAAATCAGTCGTGATGTTGTAGATGAAGATCCCGATAAATTTAAGGATATTGAAGATGATCTTAGAGAAAAATTGTTCAAAGATCTAATCAGAAAAATAGACATCAATGTATTGATTTATTTCGATATCTTTGTATAAGGTCTATTTGAATAAAACTATCAGTAATATTATTTACGAATAAAATTATTATTTTATAATTTTTGTTTCATGTGATAATTTCCGATTACATAGCACGTGAATGAATGTTTAAATTTTTTCTATGTGTTTTCGATTTATGAGATGTCTGATTTCGGTTTTTATTAACCATGTTCGATCTTGTATGGTGTAAGCCTTATGATTTGTGTGGCTTTTTGATTTAGAAGGATTAAGTTCTAGCCCATGTTGGTAGGCTTTATTAAAGGATCATAAGGTGTTTCGATTGAAACTCATATGTGAAAAATCACAATATGTTGAATCAATTTATGTTTACATGAGTTGTGTTTAGCATAACACATGTGTTTCAGGTTTTCAACTTTTGCTATTGGCACGCATTAGTTAAAACCTTTTCAACCTTTCTCTGGAAAAGGTTGATTTTGTTGTTGTTCTTGCGAGAGAATGACGATACACTAGGGGATATTTCTTATTTTAACTTGCGCTTAATGATATATCTTTCTAGGAGAAATTGAGGTAACGATTTTGTTAGTTAATCGTTTTCCTGTTTAAGAAAAGCCTGTTTATATTGCATATATTTTTCTTTTGCTTAAAAAAAAATTCGGTACAATTGATATGTTCCATTATGTGTATAGATTGTTTATGTGTTTCAATTGTTTCCGGTTAATAAAAACTGTGTCAATTTATTTGGCTTATGGTTTGGTATCTTCTTTATTATTGGGTATCAAGTGTTTTTGCTTAACGAAATTTGGTGTAATTGCGGTATTGTAATGTATGTATTTGTTTCAATTTATTCCTGATAGAGCACTGATCGAAAGAACTCGCAAGCGTTGCTATCTCAAGCTTGTTTTTCAAGTTTAGTGACCAAAACTATAAGTCTCGATTTCTAGTTTACTTATGTTGATGTCTCGAACTAGGATAGATTGTGTAGTTGAGCTTTAGACTTCACGACGTTCATCAATTGAAGAAGAAGAACTACTAAGGAGAGCTTGTGGAACTTCATCAACAAAAAGTATGTGGAGACTAAAACTCATCTATCACTCGGAAAGTATATTTCTACTCTATCTCCTATTTGAGACAAAAGTCGTATAACTATATAGTATTCGATTATACACATTTGATGTTGCGAGCTGAGTTTAACTCGCTTACATATTTCTCGAAATATGTGTTGGTAAGATTTCGATTTAACCAAGTTCATCTTATATTCTTGACGACAGTCAAAAGATGATCATGTGAAAATCACCTGGCAACATCTTACATGATTTGTGTGAGACAGTCATTTGATGCAGACTCGGAATGTTTCGTATTGATCATTCAATCACTTGAAAATTGCTTTGAATCTAATAATTTGTGTGAGACAACTATTTTCATCTTCTAAGAATGTTTTAATGATTGAAATGGAGTTTAGAACACTTAACCTTAATTGGATTATAGACATAGTGTGCGTACTTGCTTATATGTTGATCCAAGACCTGTGTAGTGTGCATGCCCGTATGCGTACTGGCAAGGTTAGGTAAATTCCAGAGCTTTGGTATGCGTACCCGTACACGTAATGGCGAAGTCAGTTGAAGTCCGGGTACTTTAGTATGCATACCTGTACGCTTACTGGATTCAATTGAAGTTTGGATGTGTGACAGTATGCGTACCCGTTTGCGTACTGTCGAACACAGTAGAAGTCCGGCTACTTAGGTATACGTACCCGTTTGCATACTTGGTTGAGTTATGTTCTAAAATCGTTTGGTTCATGAACTAATACATTTATATATTAAGGAATGCAATCTTTTGCAAACCGTGGTTATAATGTTCATGAATTGATTCAAGTGAATCAAAATCGATTTTTCTTCAATTTTCTTGTATACTTCTATGAGAATATAAAAAATTGAACAACTCTAAAACTAGTTTCATTTGATTCATTTGAACTAGTTATGGTTAAGATGAATAAGGTTGATATGAAAGTGTTCATATGGCTAACTTCGGTTAACTATCGTTGAGCCAACAAAGGTTCACACGTTTAGGTAAAGTTATTCATATCTAAATGAAGTTACTTTTCATTTGTGTGTGACAAGCTAAGTTCGATCTAACGGTTGAAAGATATTAGCTTGAGTCTAATCAGGTTTTCATCTAAAGGTGAATATTGAATGCTTTGTTACCAAGGTAACTTTCATTGCAAACCCTGGTTTGAAAACTATATAAGGGAGAAATTTAGCAACTGGGAAACCTAATCCCTATACCTCCTGTGTGATAATAGTTGCGACTAGAGTCGATTCTCCTTTAACCTTAGGTTTTTCCAAAACCTTGTAGGTTAACGACTTGAAAACTTCATTGGGATTGTGAAGCCAGACCCAACTATTTTCTCTGTAGTTGCGTGTTCTGATCTTGCTGTTTTCTATCGTGATTGAGTACTATATTCTCTAAGATTTTCTCGAGATATAATCTCCGATAGACAAGATAAAAAGTAGTCATAAACATATTCGTCTCATCGTTTGTGATTCCACAATATATTATTTCGCTACCATACGATTAAGATTATTGTGAGGTGATTGATATTTCTAGGTTGTTCTTCAGGAATATAAGTCTGATATATCAATTGGTTCCTGTTCACCTTGATTTATCAAAAGACGGAACAAAACGCATAGGTTTATATGTGGAGACGTATTTATCTACACAATAGACTTTTTAGTGTGAGGCAATTGGTTTATCAAGTCTTCGACTTTGGGTCGTAGCAACTCTTAGTTGTGGGTGAGATCAGCTAAGGCAATCAGGTGTGTAGAGTGCTGCTGGGATTCAGAGAAATAAGGAGCGCAACTGTACCTTGATCAGTGTGAGATTAATTAGGGATCAAATACATTCTAGTCCGAAGTTAACTTGGAGTAGGCTAGTGTCTGTAGCGGATTAATACAGTATGGTGTTCAAATCTGGACTAAATCCCAGTGTTTTTCTGCATTTGCGGTTTCCTCGTTAAAAAAAATTCTGCTGTCTATGTTATTTCTTTTCCGCATTATATTTGTTTATATAATTGAAATATCACAGGTTGCGTGTTATGTTCAATCAGTTCTTGAATCCGGCCTTTGGTTTGTTGATCGAATTTATTGACACTTAGATATTGGTTTGTATACCATCCAAGTTATTTCTCTTATTCAATGGGGCTCACAGATTCCTATTTGTTTGATTGCGGATTGGATTGAAAAATTGAGATATAAATCTTTGATATACTTTTCTTAAGATTGAGTCTGACTGTCTAGTTGATTCTCTTGAAAGTATATTCACTAGTACAAACTGACCCTTTTGCCACCCTAAATTGGCGTGTCCGTAGGGGTTTAGACACGCCATTTTGGTTTGAACTTGGCGTGGTTTCTGCTCGAGTGATTTTAGGTATGATGGCGTGGCTTTGGGTACTCTATAGAAACGCCGAACTTGCATGTCTATTGCTACATGTAATAGACGCGTAAAAACCCATAGGAGTTGTTATATAGTGTCCCAAAAACTTAAGTACTGGTACCCTGTAGACACTCGATTTATTGTTTTGGCATGGCTATTTGGTTCACTATAGACACGCAAATTGCTTTTGGCGTGGATATTTGGTTCACTATAGACACGCAAATTGCTTTTGGCGTGGCTATTTGGTTCACTTTAGACACGCAAGTTGCTTTTTGGCGTAGCCATTGGTTATCCGATAGACACACCATATAGATTTAACATGGCTATATGTTATGTTTTAACCACGCCAATTTCACTTACCTTCATCCACGTGGGTGTATTAGGAACCGTTGAATACCATCCACATGTAAAGTTGTGAGCCGTTCATTGGATATCCTATAGACACTCCCCATATAGGTTTAACATGGATATATTTTATGTTTTAGCCACGCCGATTTCAATTACCTTCATCCACGTGGATGTATTAGGAAACGTTAAATACCATCCACATGTAACGTTGTGATCCGTTCGTTGGATATTCTATAGACACGCCTGTTTGTGGGTGAAAACCGTTTCTGCTGATTTTGGTAATTTTGGGTGTGTGGATGAGAAACGAGTCTAAACCCTAAACAATGTACTGCACGGGAGTACTTTTGATTCGAGAGATCAATATGTACAATCGTGGCCTAAACCAAGAAATGGCCGTTCCAGGCTTGCTTCGGTCACAAAGTGAAGGGGAAGGGTTGGTCTTAGGGAGGGAAGAGAAGAAAGTGTTGAGACAAGAATAGTTGATTCTGGAAATGTGGGTGCTTCTTGACTTGTATCAGAAAGTTGAACTGGATAGCTGGATGAAAAGCTTTCAGATGATTTCTGGATGTTGTATTTTTCTCGTTACCAAAACTTGTCATTGGTGGAAAATAGGTGAGACCTATTTATACAAGTCGCAACAAAGCGTACCCCGGTCTCGTAAGAAGTGGAAACGATTGATTGGTGGAAGAAGGGAGTAACGGGTAACGCCTGGAATTTATGTTTCCATAATAAAGGATACGTTTACACCATCATTTCTTTACATAACTAACCGCCCCGCTTTATGACACTTTCTGTAACGGGCGTATTGCACGCCGCACGCTGTAAACCACCAGACCAATACCCTGATGAGTATCCCCCAGTTTGTGACATGTTTTGATGTCTCGAGTGTTTTCGTGGAAAAAATGTATCACTTTTCTACGTGTGGCAAGTTTAAAATTAAGGGGCTTTCCGTAGGTAAATAACATATGTGATGATAGGCTCGTTTTGGCTAGCCGCCTAAAACTTGTCACGAGCTGAACGGCTCGGTGGCGAATTTCGATGGCTGAGATTACATCTCATGAGGAAGAGTGTCCATTGATTATGGCCGCATGTTGTTGTATAGAGAAGTGGCGCCATTAGCATAGTAACGCCCGGTGGAGTCATGGCATAACCACATGTTAGTGGCATGCCAGTGGCGTAGCCGCGGCATAACGGCATGCTAGTAGTTGTGGAATGGTGGCATGCCAATGACCGTGGCATAGCGATATGCTAGTAATCGTGGCATGATGGCATGCCAGTAGCCGTGGCATGGTGGTATGCCAGTGGCCGTGGCATGGCGGTATGCCAGTGGCCGTGGCCTAGTGACATGCTAGCAACTGTGGAATGGTGGCATGCAAGTAGCTGTGGCATGGTGGCATGCAAGTAGTCGTGGCATAGCGACATGCTAGTAGTTGTGGCATGGTGGTATGCCAGTGGCCGTGGCCTAGCGACATGCTAGTAGCTGTGGCATGGTGGCATGCCAGTGGCCGTGGTGTTGTAGCATGGCAAAGTTTAAGATTTGGCTCCGTGACTAAAGTTAAGGCTTGCCGGCATGGCCAAGGTTAGGGCTTTGCGTCGTGTCCAAGGTTTAGGGTTTGGCACTGTGGCCGAAATTAGGCGCGGTGGATAAATTGGGATTTGGTGTCGTGGCCAAAGTTTAGGGTTTGGCGGCATGGTCGCTTAAAAGTTGCCACAAGTCTGTTAGTTTGGCGGCGAACTTGGATGGCTGAGATTGCATCTCAGGAGGAAAGGTAGCCTTCGATCATGGCTACCTTTAGTTGGTAGTGGCACCCTTAACACGTGCTAGTGGCATTGCGGCATGACTGACATGGCTCGTACATGCCTTTGGCACGGTTGCGCACGTAGCCATGGTCATTGAAATTTTGGCACGTTGGTGTGGATATCTTTCCTAAATTTGGGTTTGGCTTGTCGAAAACCTAAGTAGAATATATGGCATATCGCATGTGGCCGTGTTTGGCATGCGCGTACGGCATGTGCGCCTGACATGTGCGTTTAGCATGCGCGTTCGGCACGTTTGGTATGTCGTTTGGTATGTTGGCGTGTTTTGGGAATCCAACTTAGTATGAAAACCTCTTTTAAGGCTGTGGCAGGTTTGGAGCAACCTAATTGGTCAATGAAAGTAGGGGGCCGGCCAAGCATGGGCGTGGCTACCCTTTTAGTGCGCGTGGTGGGTTTAATGCGACCTGATTGGTTGATTAAAGAGGGTCGACCAAGCATGAGCGTGGCTACTCTTCTGGAGAGAGTGTGGCGTCTTTAGAGAGACCTGATTGGTCGATGGGAAGTGGGTCCGGCAAGCTAGGGAATGGCCGCACTTCCAGTGCGCTGTGGCGGATTTGAAGCGACCTGATTGGTTGATGGGAAGTGGGGCAGGAAATCTATGGCGTGGCCACACTTCTAGTGCGCTGTGGCGGATTTAATTTCCTAGTTTGGCTAAGCATAGTTTCGACCAAGGGGTCTAGTGTGCTACGCGGGGCGCGAAACCCTAATTTTGCAAGTTAGTCGGGTTTATGAGTTTTTTTATGAGTTATCACAATAATTTGCTGGATTTTGTATGCTGCCACAAAAATCCTTATTTACAGAAGGCAGTGTGCTTTCTGTCTGAGTATTTTATGCAATGACCTTAATTTTGGTACTTGGAGGTTCATGCTACTCTGCCGCGAGTGAACACAAATCCGTCATGCCATACCGATATTAAGGGTTCTGCCTGGGAACATAGCACAGGAAAGTACTCCGTGAGTCTTGTATTGACGAGGTGCCGAAAATTTACAGAGTGTTTGGGATGGTTGCTACATTCGCAAGTATGGATAAATTACATGTAAATATATTGAATGGCTTAATAAATATGTCGGTAGATGGGTTAACACTCACGGCACCGTTTCCTTGCAGAGTGACGTCACATCAGATGCAAGGTTTTACGATTTTAACCCTAATCTAAAAACCACCATCAACATTAAGTCTCCTGCTTAGCACGTAACAGCGGCATTGTTGCGGGGTAAGCATGAGATGGTGACAGACAAGAGTAAAATGGAAACAGCAAGACGTGAAGAGATTTCCAAGGAAATTGAACTAACCTTTGGTGGAAGGCATGAGGAATCCGTGATCCTTCTGTTGGCGGCTCTGCGTAATTCGGCTTGGCCATGGGGTATTGGCATCAGCGCTGCATATTTGGCTATTGATCGGCAGAGGTGACGTTGCAACTTGGTCCGCGGAACGGGAGCTGGTTGGCTAGGAAAGGTATATGGTGTTGTTGGATTTGAATGATGGATGAGTGATGGACGGCGCTGCTTGCTTGGCTACATCCATGGAATGGTGCTGCTGGCTAGATCCGCGGAGCAGCGTTGTTGGCTAGGTCCGTGGAGCGGTGCTGTTGGCTAGGTCCATGAAGCGGTGCTATTGGCTAGGTCCGTGAAGCTGTGGATGGCACTTGTATGGCTAGATCACGGAGAAGCAGATATGGCACGAATGGCTCCTGATTCGCGGAACGGTGGATGCGCTGCTTTGAATGGCCAAGATGGCGCTACCTTGGATGGTGGAGATGGCGCTGCTTTGAACGGCTAAGATGGCGCTAGGTAGGTCATGGAATGGTGGAAACTGGCTTCAGTCCCTGGAATGGTGGAAACTGGCTTCAGTCCATGAAATGGTGGAAACTGGCTTCAGTCTATTGAATGGTGGAAACTGGCTTCAATCCATGGAATGGTGGAAACTGGATTCAGTCCATGGAATGGTGGAAACTGGCTTCAGTCCATGAAATGGTGAAAATATGGCGTTGGAACTTTAGCTACCAAACGGTGATGATAGCGCTGGAACTTTGGCTACCAAACGGTGATGATGGCACTGGAACTTTGGCTACCAAGCAGTGATGATAGCGCTGGAAATTTGGATTCAAATGATGATGGTTGCGCTGATGGCTTCAATCCGTGTAACGGTGGAAATGGCACTTGGAAAGCTTTGCTGGCTGGATCACGGAATGCTGGAGCGTTGGCGCTAACTTAACCATAGAGTGCTGGAGCCATGGAGAGATGGCTTGACCACGGAGTGCTGGATCCATGGAGAGTTGGCTTGACCACGGAGTGCTGGAGACATGGATCTTTGTAGGTTGAGTAACTGGTGTTCCTCGTTGTGGTGCGCTGATGGTTTGGTCATGGAGCGGAGGTATTGGCACACTACTTGTTCGGCTATGGAGCATGAGTGTGGTGCGCCCAGTCATCTGTTCCCTTTCATGGAGAAATAAGGAATTCTTATTCTGTTCAAACTCTATAAATTGCGTTCGTATGAAAAGGGGTATCGAACCTCTTTTATTTTTTGTCGTTCGTCCGGTTCCGTGCTTTCATCTTTAGTATCTGGATCCTCTTCGTCATTTGTTAGCGGTGGTAGAGCGGGCATTAATGGCAACAAATCAATCTCCAATAGTTATCATCAGCAGTAAGGAGATCCAGGAGAACTCAAAGTAGATGCTCTCGCATGTATCCACCCAACAGTACCATCGATCTTCTCGAGAATGTGTAATAAGGTTCTGACTCCGGAAGAATGAGTATCTAACCTCTCTGGTGGATTTCAAAATTTACCAAACTCCATTGCACTCTTGGGATGGATAGATGAAATAATGTCAGGTCTAATCTTAGATATTGTTGTTGCGTTGTTGGTTCATCCTTGACTTTAGGTTGTTTGGTACCTAGACTTTCTGATTGCGATGATGATATGATGTGGATGCTTGTACGGTCGAAATATTCCGGAGCCATTAGGTGAAATAGATGAGTTGAGAGAAGTTCCGTTGCCGATGTGCTTCTATCAAGTCTTCAGGGACTTCGTTCCAAACGACATCCTTTGAACCATCTTCTGAATATTGGACTATTGTATGGAATGGGATGCGGTGAGCAGTCCCCAGTTATACTTCTGTTAGATCCGATGGTATGGACGGATATGTGAATGTATCTCTGTGGCGTGCTTTTGGAGTCTTTGATGCACGTGTACGGCTTCATGTTGAGAACTTCTTTGGCTCGTAAAACTTCGACAGTGATGATGTTGAAATCGAAAATAACCTGGTTAAGGGCAGTGAAGGCATCCCATTCTGGCAGTCCCCATATGTAATTATCCTGAGCCTATTTTCTCGTGGAAGATGTGCTCCTGCTGCATTCACTGGTAAGGTGGTGACTGATTTTAAGCTTCTAAACATGAAGGATACTTCAGTCCCCAGGTGTAGCCTACTTTAATTGCATCGCCTTGAATCCACGCCTATGGGATTTGATACAATCTTATCATACTCTCCTGGATGTGATGCTGGGATGCTTGGAATATCACATGGACGAAACATTCTGGATAACGAAGAGGCAGAAGTGAGAGAGTTATGTCGTTAATTGTGGCTCCCTCTGTCTCTTCAAGAAAAATGTTTCAGTCGCGTCTCTGGAGTTATCTCATGAATGCTTGATTGTTGTCGGGGATGGACCGTGATGAGAAGTCCCCAGTCGCACTTCTCTTTGGTTAATGAAGTTGTTTTCTATGAATAGGCTTGGGATCTGTCACGGCCTCGTAAAGTGTTGCAGGTGCCTTATAAACAGAGAGGTGATGATATTCTTGCGCTACACCTTTGAAGGGTTGATTACCTTGTCGTGGCTATGAATTTTTGGTTGACCGTGTCTTCTGAGCTTTGACAGTAAAGGGATCCCATGTAGAGCCTCAGTCCCCAAGTATGGTTTACATGTTTCTATCTTGTATGGTCGATGAGTTGACCACGATAAAGACATCATCTTGTATCCTTACTGGTGACTCTATTACTTCTTCCACGTGAAACTTTATAGTGGTTGTTGCTATGGTAAATCTCTGGATGGTATCGACAAATGAGCAGCAAAAGTTCTTGGAAACAAATGTGATCAGAAGAGACTACGTCGTCGTGGGAATCAAAATAGGTTGGCCGGAATTGCATGGGCGTCCATGGAAGCAAAGGGATTGTTTGGATGCGTAAGCGAGTAAACTGTCCACGACCACGAGGTTTGGCGAGATGGATAAAAAGTGGCCACAACCACGATCCTTGGCTGGTTGTGATTATGATCCTTGACAGGGAGGAGTGTGGTGTCTACGGGAAAGAACCTTGGAAAGAAGGAGTGTTGAAACGGCTTCGGCTCTTGGAGAGGACGTTGAAGATTATGGAGCAAAACGCTGAAGCTTCGGCTTCGGATCCTAGAGCAGCTTATGTTGAGAACTCTAAAGCGGAGCGGCTGTTGGAGAGAACGTTGAAGCGGAGCCGCTGCTGGAGAACGTTGAAGCGGATCGACTTCTGGAGAGAACGTTGAATCGGATCCTGGATAGAAACGTCGAAGCGGCTCCTGGAGAAAACTCCAGTGAGGGTGCTATTAACCCTTCGAAAAATGACTTGATACAATATGTCATATGGGAAGACGTCACAAATAGTGTTGGTCGGCAAGTCGTGTTTTTCTCCTCATGGGAAAGAATACGCTTCTTCTGTTTCATTTTCCCTTGAAACTCTTAGAGCCTTGACGGTTACAATGTTCAAGTCGGAGGCCGCGTTACTAAGCGTGCTGTCAAACTCGACATCCTTCAAGTGAGAAGTGGTTAGGAGTCCTCAGTTCCATCTATCAATCGTGTTTTTCAGGAGAGGTTAGGGTTTGGGAACGACTTCCCTAGCTGGAAACAGCTGCTTTCCTGATGCGGTGCGGTTGAGGGATGCAAATATGTCTTGACGTTACGCCTTGGAGAAATATAGAATCTCATATAAATGTTTCATCATAGACTGTACGATTTTATGGGCGAAGTCCCCAGAAATCATGAAGCTCCTGACGGCAAGAGGGTTTATGTGAACTCATGAGGGTTGCTGATTTTCTTTGCCTCGATTTTGGAGAAGTCATTCCTGATCTTCACGTGTGATAAAATTGGATTGTTGATTCCTTTCTAGTGGGCGTTCAAGAGCAACGCGAACCTCTTCATCTATAAATACGCGTCATGTTGAAGTGCCTGCGTCGGATGTTAAAAATGTTCCTTGTCATCTCCATCTGGGGTTGACGTGACTCTTGTGGTAACCGCTCCATTAGTGTCTTAAAGAAAATAGGTATCTCTTTCTGAGTTGTAGCCATGTCTGTCTGAGCCTTACGAGAATCTTTTATCTTTCCATCAAATCAACAGAGGTAAGAGGATATCGTCTTCTTCTGGCTCCTCCAGTCTCTCGTCCTGATGGTGAAGTAGTAACGACTCTGGTGACGGTTGGAGGCGTCACACTTGAAGAAACGTTCGGAGTGGCGGCAGCGGCTCTGGCTCTGGTGATCGGCGGTGTAACACCTAAAGGAACATTTTCCGCTCCCCTGGTATTGGATGGTGGCGTATTAATGTCACTAGAAGGAGTGTTAGTACCGAGGATGATTTCAATGCTAGTGTTCTCAGGGTTTGTTGCATATACAGACCTGAGTTCTACCATCTTGAGATCGAGGTTGAAAAAATAAAATTGGGAATTGAAAATTGATATTGCAACCGAGAGATTAATCTCCCACTGTGGTCGCCAATTGTTTGTGGGTGCCGTTTCTGCTGATTTTGGTAATTTTGGGTGTGGATGAGAAATGAGTCTAAACCCTAAACAATATACTGCACGGGAGTACTTTTGATTCGAGAGATCAATCTGTACAATCCTGGCCTAAACCAATAAATGGTCGTTCCAGGATTGCTTCAGTCACAAAGTGAAGGAGAAGGGTTGGTCTTAAGGAGGGAAGCGAAGAAAGTGTTCCGACCAGAATAATTGATTTTGGAAGTGTGGGTGTTTCGTGACTTGTATCAGAGTGGCTAGCTGTATTAAAAGCTATCATATGACTTCTAGATGTTGTATTTTTCTCGTGACCAAAACTTGTCGGTTGGTGGAAAATAGGTCATACCTATTTATACAAGTCGCAACAAAATGTACCCTGGTCTCGTAAGAAGTGGAAACGATTGAGTTGTGTAAGAAGGGAATAACGAGTAACGCCTGAAATTTATGTTTCCATAATGAAGGATACGTTTACACCATTATTTCTTGCCATTACTAACCGCCCCGCTTTATGACACTTTCTGTAACGGCCATACCAATACCCTGATGAGTATCCCCAAGTTTGTGACATGTTTTGATGTCTCGAGTGTTTTCGTGGAAAACATGTAGCACTTTTCTACGTGTGGCAAGTTTATAATTGAGAGGCTTGCCATAGGTAAATAGCATATGTAAGGCTAGGATCGTTTTGTCTAGTCGCCTAAAACTTGTCACGAGCTGGACGGATCGGTGGAGAATTTCGATGGCTGAGATTACATCTCATGAGGAAGAGTGGCCATTGATTATGGCCGCATATTGTTATATAGCGAAGTGGCGCCATTAGAATAGTAGCGCCTGGTGGAGCCATGGCATAACGGCATGCTAGTGGCATGCCAATGGCGTAGCCGCGGCATAGCGGCATGCTAGTAGATGTGGCATGGTGGCATGCCAATGACCGTGGCATAGGGATATGCTAGTAGTCGTGGCATGGTGGCATGACAGTGGTCGTGGCATAGCGACATGCTAGTAGCTGTGGCATGGTGGCATTCCAGTAGGTGTGGCATTGTGGCATGCCAGTGGTCGTGGCATAGCGACATGCTAGTATCTGTGGCATGGTAGTATGCCAGTGGCCGTGGCCTAGCGACATGCTAGTAACTGTGGCATGGTGGCATGCCAGTGACTGTGGTGTTGTAGCATGGCCAAAGTTTAAAATTTGGCTTCGTGACTAAAGTTAAGGCTTGGAGGCATGGCCAAGGTTAGGGATTGGCGCCGTAGCCAAGGTTTAGGGTTTGGCACTGTGGACGAAATTAGGCGCCGTGGAAAACTGGGATTTGGTGTCATGGCCAAAGTTTAGGGTTTGGAGGCATGGTCGCTTAAAAGTTTCCACAAGTCTGTTGGTTTGGTGGCGAACTTGGATGGCTGAGATTTATCTTAGGAGGAAAGGTATCCGTCGATCATGGCTACCTTTACTTAGTAGTGGTGCCCTTAACACGCGCTAGTGGCATTGCGGCATGGCTGGCATGGCTCGTGCATGCCTTTGGCACGGTTGCGCGCGTAGCCATGGAGCACTGAAGTTTTGTCACGTTGGTGTGGAAATCTTGCCTAAACTAGGGTTTGACTTGTCGAAACCCTAAGTAGCATATATGGCATATCACATGTGGTGAGTGGCCATGTTTGGCGTGTTTGGCATGCGCGTGCGGCATGTGTGTTTGGCATGCGCGTTTGGAACGTTTGGTATGCCGTTTGGTATGTTGGCGTGTTTTGGGAAGCCAACTTAGTACGACAACCTCTTTTAAGGCTGCGGCAGGTTTGGAACAACCTAATTGGTCAATGAAAGTAGGGGGTCGTCCAAGCATGGGCATGGCTACCCTTTTAATGCGTTTGGTGGGTTTAATGCGACATGATTGGTTGATTAAAATAGGGTCGATCAAGCATGAGTGTGGCTACTCTTCTGGAGAGAGTGTGGCGGATTTAGATAGACCTGATTGGTCGATGGGAAGTCGGGCCGGCAATCTAGGGCGTGGCCACACTTCCAATGCGCTGTGGCAGATTTAATTGCCTAGTTTGGCTAAGCATAGTTTCGACCAAGGGGTCTAGTGTGCTGCGCGGGGCGCGAAACCCTAATTTTTGCAAGTTAGTCGGGTTTATGAGTTTTTTATGAGTTATCAAAATAATTGGCTGGATTTTGTATGCTTCCACAAAAATCCTTATTTACAGAAGGTAGTGTGCTTTCCTTCTGAGTATTTTTTGCAATGGCCTTAATTTTGGTACTTGGAGGTTCATGCTACTCCGCTGCGAGTGAACATAGATCCATCATGCCATACCGATATTAAGGGTTCTGTCGGGGAACATAGCACAAGAAAGTACTCAGTGAGTCTTGTATTGGCGAGGTGCCGAAAATTTACAGAGTGTTTGGGATGGTTGCTACATTCGCCAGTCTAGATAAATTTCATGTAAATATATTGAATGGATCAATAAATATGCCGGTGGAGAGGTTAGTACTCACGGCACCGTTTCCTTGCAGAGTGACGTCACATCAGATGCAAGGTTTTAAGATTTTAACCCTAAGCTAAAACCACCATCAACAACGCCCCATATAGGTTTAACGTGGATATATGTTCTGTTTTAGCCACGCCAATTTCAATTACCTTTATCCACGTGGCTGTATTAGGAACCGTTGAATATCATCCACATGTAACGTTGTGAGACATTCATTGGATATCCTATAGACACGCCATATAGCGTGGCTATATGTGATGTTTATCCATGCCAATTTACAATTACCTTCATCCATGTGGCTTTATTAGGAACCGTTGAATCTCTTTTAAGATGATGCAATATTCAAATTAGATGCATCCTACATCATCCACATGTAACATTGTGAGCTGTTCATTGGATATCCTATATAGACACGCCATATAGCGTGGATATATGTGATGTTTAGCCACGCCAATTTACAATTACCTTCATCCACGTGGCTGTATTAGGAACCGTTAAATCTCTTTTAAGATGATGCAATCCTACACCGTCCACGTGTAACGTTGTCTATAGACACGAAGCGTGGCTATATGTGATGTTTAGCCATGCCAATTTACAATTACCTACATCTACGTGGCTGTATTAGGAACCGTTGAATCTCTTTTAAGATGACGCAATATTGACCATCAAATTAGATGCATGTTACACCGTCCACATGTAACGTTTTGAGCCGTTCATTGGATATCCTATAGACACGCTATTTAGCGTGGCTATATGTGAAGTTTAGCCACGCCAATTTACAATTACCTTCATCCACGTGGTTGTATTAGGAACCATTGAATCTCTTTTAAGATGATGCAATATTGACCGTCAAATTAGATGGATTCTACACCGTCCACATGTAACGTTGTGAGCCGTTCATTGGATATCCTATAGACATGCCATTTAGCGTGGCTATATGTGATGTTTATCCATGCCAATTTATATTTGTTTAACGTGGCTATGTGTTATGTTTAGCCATGCCAATTTAATCTCTCATCGTGTGTCTTACGCGTGTGACGCCTCTAAGGTGTTCATATATGATGCATCTTATATTTTAGAAATTGTGGTTAAATCTGAAATTCATATATGCCAAAAATTCATATTATTATTAATCACACAGTAAAAAATATTGAGCTTTGGTCTAACAGTTTGCAAAAGAAAATATTAAAGAGCATTTATCCAAAAATCATCATTTTTTCTTCAACTTTTTTGATGGTGGTGTCTCTGCATCCAATGGATCAGGTTGTGACATTCTCGACGCGCCAAACCTTGTTCTCCTGTGTTAGTATTCCTGATATGCACTTTGTATATATAACTTCTCTGCGCATTTTTAGCGTTCTCAGTAAGCATTTTAGAGGTTGCATGACTCCCGGAATGTTGATTGACTGCTAGGTGCTCCTCATTCCGTTTATCATCTACTAGGTTGTTAGGTGTTCTTAGATCACTGTCCAATTTCTTCTCAGAATCTAAAACTGGTTCTGGTTGCTTATGAAGTTTTCCATGTTGTGGAGTTTCCTGCAACAAGAGATTAAATGTATTATATATATATTCCAAATCCAAGGCGAATTCGTCTGTCATGTGAATTCTCAACAAGAGACAGACAAAAGTCATTTTTCCAACAATCTAATAAAGCCAACTTCCCATAATAAAATCCGCAACAAAATATCTTTACTTAGTGTTTATGGGTGAAAACTGTTTCCGCTGGTTTTGGTAAATTTGGGTATGTTGATGAGAAACAAGCCTAAACCTTAAACAAATGCACTGCACGGGAGTACTTTAGATTCGAGAGATCAATCTGTACAATCCTGGACTAAACCAAGAAATGGCCGTTCCAGTCTTGCTTCGGTCATGAAGTGAAGGATAAGGGTTGGTCTTAGGGAGGGAAGCAAAGAAGGTGTTGAGACCAGAATGGTTAATTCTGAAGGTGTGGTTATTTTATGACTTGTATCAGAATGTGGAACTGGCTTACGGAATGTAAGTTATCAGTTCATTTGTGTTTTTCTGGATACTTGTGTTGTTATTAACCGAAACTATGTTGTTTGGTTGAAATAGGTAGAACCTATTTATACAAGTCATATTGAACACACCCAGAAACCACGTTCCCACTATGAAGGAGACAGGTTAGTTTACACCCAATACTTCTTGTCGCCACTAAATGCCCTGCTTTCTGACACTTTCTTATAATGGGCGTGTTGCATGCCGCACGCTGTAAACCGCTAGACCAATACCCTGATGAGTATCCCCCAGTTTGTGACATGTTTGATGTATCGAGTGTTTTGGCGAAAAATGTGTAGCAGATTGCTATGTGTGGCAAGTCAAAGTCAAGAGACTTGCCACAGGAGAATATCATGTGACTCTATTAAGCTTGTCTTGTCTAGTCGACTAATAATTTCCATAGGCCTGTCAATCCTATGGCGAATTTGGACGGCTGAGATTGTAGCTCATGAGAAAGCGTGACCATTGATTATGGCCACATTCTTTTGGCGCCTGATAATAGCACAGTGGCGTCATTGGCACATGCCAATGGCGTAGTGGCATATTTAGTGCACGCCGGTGGCACAATGGCATAGATGACATAGTTAGCACATGCCGGTTGCACAACGACATGGTTGGCAGAGTTAGCGTATGTCAGTGGCTCGGTGGTGCAATTAGCGACTGGCGTAGCCATGGCCGCTAGATTTTGGCACATTGGTGCTAGACCAAAATATGGCTTGGCAACATTAGTTCTAGTTGCCACATCAATCCCAATGCTCTGATTAGCATGACTTAGCTTGGTTGGCGTAGCAACTTCACCCAAATTAGGGTTTGGCATGCCGAAACCCTAATTAGTGCATGTGGCATGTGGCTGCGGCATGGTGACGTTTTTTATGCACACGGGGCCATAGTCACGCCAAAGGAACCATAGCAAAGCCATCATGTGGAAACGGCCACAAGAGCAAGAGTTACTATGAGTGGATGTGGTATGACGCCATTCCTAGGGTTTACTGGGTCCCGCATGGCTCGTGGCATGTTGCTAATGCGCCTAAAGCACGTTATGGCGTCATTTGGGCCATAACTTGAAATTAGGGTTTTGGTTAATGCGCCTAAAGCAAAATCTTCCTTCTGACTAGAAAACCCTAATTTAAGCACGTTATGGCGTTGGCCACGAACAGGAGGTAGGTTAGCACATAAACGCGTTATTTACGGCACTTTGGCATGTTTGGCGTGGCGGAGTGGCATGTTGGCATGTCGTTCATCTCATTGGCACAACATGGCACGTTTGGCATGTTGGCGCGGTTTTGAAAAGCCAATTGGCTTTGTGACCATCTGGCGCAGTTTTGTGGTATAAACCTTTTCTACTGGTTTTGGTAAATTTGGGTGTGTTGATGAGAAATGAATCTAAACCCTAAACAAATGCACTGCACGGGAGTACTTTTAGATTCGAGAGATCAATCTGACAATCTTTCCTAAACCAAGAAATGGTCGTTACAGTATTTCTTCGGTCACAAAGTGAAGGAGAATGTTTAGTCTTAGGGAGGGAAGCAAAGGTGTTGAGACCAGAATGGTTAATTCTGAAGGTGTGGCTATTTTATGACTTGTATCAGAATATGGAACTGGCATGCCAAACCCAAATTTAGGTAAAGTTTCTACGCCAACCAAGCCAAGTAATGCTACCCAGAGCATTGGGATTGATGTGGCAACTGGAACTAATATTGCCAAGCCATATTTGGGTCTAACACCAATGTGCCAAAATTGCGCCTCCGTGCCACCGGCATACGCTAACTATGCCAACCTGCCATTGTGCCACTGGCATGTGCCAATGGCGCCATTGTGCTATTATCAGGCGCCAATAGAATGTGGCCATAATCAATGGTCGCTCTTTCTCATGAGTTACGATCTCAGCCGTCCAAATTCGCAACAGAATTGACAGGCCTGTGGAAAGTCTTAGGCGACCAACCAAGACAAGCCTAATAGCATCACATACTATTCTCCTGCGGGCAAGTCTCCTGACTTTGACTTGCCACACATGGCAATCTGCTACACGTTTTCCATGAAAAACACTCGAGACATCAAACATGTCACAAACTGGGGGATACTTGATAGACACATTTTTGTGTCTAAGTTGTTTTCAATTTTCTCTATGTTGGTACTCGATTTTGTACTTATTACGGTGTTTTGTGTGTTTGTAGGTATTTTTAGAGAAATAAACTTGTGTGGAAAAAGTCGCTCGAAAAGTGTTATTTGTACCCCGGAGGAGATTTGCTATTCGGACCCCTACTTTGGATAATGGGCACCTCAATTGATAAGGGGCACCCACATGCTATTCCCACCCAAGCAGCTGGATAAGGGTCACTCTTTTCTTCCTTGTTTGAATGTTAGTTTTGGCGGGAAATCAGTTTTTGAATATTTTCAACCTGCGTACATCATGTTTTGAATTTGAAGGAACAGTGATGAGATTCAGTCACCGAATCCAATTGGAATGGACTTGATAGGCCCAACCAATGCTGGTTTGGATGTTCGAAAGAGTTTAGTTGGGCTGGATAATCGTTGGGAAGACAGGGAAATATATTCCCATTAGTCATTTGATGAATTTTTTGTTATCTGCGGAAGGTTATCTTGAGTCAACAACGTTCTTTTCTTCAGATGAGGAAATTTTCCAACGCATTGGAGTGTGCAGAGCTGAAGTTAACGCGTGAAGGAGCTATAAAAGGGAATTATTTCCCTTGAATGGCAGAAGAGAATAACGAATTTATTGGAGGATTATTATCAGTTATGGGGAGTATTATCGGTTCTGGGAGGCTATATAAGTTGATAGGGTGAACATAGAAGGGGGAGAGAGTTTGGGAGAGGCGGAGAGCAACAACAGAAGAGAAAAAAATCGCACTAGAGAACCACCATTTCTGCTGCTGCTGAAGAACACGAAGAACAAAAGACCATCAGAGGCAGTCGTTCGTGCTACAGGGACAACGACATCCACACGAGGGTCGCAGAGATACAACAACATCAGTTCTTTTTTATCGTTCTTTGTAATAGTGTTTTGCAACAATTATAAACGTTGCATACACCCGATTTTCATTATTTTCTCTCCATTTCATCTTTGTAAACAAATTTTGAGCAAGTTTACACAATGATGAGCTAAACCCATCCTATGGGGCGACGGAGGAAGCTATTTCTCCAATGAAATGTGGTAATCTCTCTATTTTATTTAATTTATGCAATTATTATATGATTATTTGCCTTGATAAATAAATAGATAAAATGGTTTTTGTTAAACAATTGTTATTTCAATTGATGGATCATGCTAGCCTAGGGTTTTGATGTCCCATACTTTTGATTTACAATTGTTATTTCTAAAAAATCAACTTTTGCAATATTAAGAATCAATTTGAATGAAGGATTTGCATAATTATAATTAGAAAATATAAATCACTTTGATATTGGTAATTAGTGGAATCCATAGCCCCAGTCTTCTCCATATTTTTCATATCAGTTTTATTTAAGTTTTCTATATTTTTTATTTAAAATTAAGTCTAAAATCTGCTTTCACAAGTCTTGAACGAATCTTATTACTACAACAACATTGAAATCACATCAATTTTTGGCGCCGCCGACGCGGACTTGTCTTTAGGCTAGTGTTTTTAGATTTTTTTTTTTTTAGGTTTTTATTTTATTTGTTCATCTTTATGTTTTTTTGGGTTTTGTCTTTTTCTTACAGAATTTGGAATTTGGAGCGACAGAAAACTTTGCCAAAGCTTTTGGTGAATACGTAAAGACTTCGAGTGAAAGGCAAAGCGAAAGGAGCGAAAGAAGAAGATTTTTTTATTTTATAAAAAAAAAGGAGAGAAAAAAAAAAGAGACATTTTTATTTTTGTAGATTTTTTTTTTTTAGACTTTCTTTTTCTTTTGCACTTTATATTTTTGGACTTTAAATTTTGGGACATTATTTTTAAACCCTACGGAAGGGTAGTTTAAATATAAACTGTTTGCAGAGAAGGACGGTGGTTACGGTATCACCTCGGCCCCTCGGGTTCGTACATGACATAGGAGTCGTGGCCCGAGTCGACTACAAAGGTTCATCCCCCGTCTGGTACGGGAGGTAAGTTTGTCGAAACACTCGCGAATCCCCTGTCAGCGAGTTACTGTCTTCCTTCGTATGCATATATGTTGAGGACTTGAAAACGGTTGCTTTAATTTCCTAATAAAGGGAAAGGACTGGCCATACAATATAAGGGTTTGGATTTCATCACCTTTCTCTTCTTGCCCGCCTTAGAAAAACGACACCAAACGCGAACCTAAGCCTAAAATTTTGACTAGAACGAGACCGATAGGGTAACGAGCTTAACAGGAAAGTCATTCGAAAAATATTGGTTACTCTTTTAAGCATACTTCGAAGTTCTTGACGGCTTCTGTAAGTTGAATGCGTGACTGCGCCGCCTTGTAATACCAGTGAGTCCTTGGGTATAAAAGCTCCACCGAGCTTCCCTCGCCTCTATTCAACTTACTTTAACTCGGATTGATTCCAGAGGGGTTTGCTTAAATTATAACGAATTCCCGTTCGAAGGATTAGAAGCTGGTCTAGAAACAATATAAGTGGAGTCATCATGCTTTTTCTTTGCTAGAAATCAGTAGGTTTGCTGTGGTGGAGTCAGCCTTGTTTGTGTTTGCATAGAACATCCCTTCCTTTTTAGGACTTTTCTTTTTGATTTTGTTTTTCTAGTTTATGCCCGAAGTTTTTAAACGGGATTGGAAAAGAAACACTCTAGGTCGTTTGATTAGTGACAAACCTAGTAGTTCTTTTTGTGAAGGCGGGGAGCTCGAAGACTCTTCTTTTGAGAGCCCCGTTTTTGGAAACTTCAGTTTTGAGAATTTGTCTCTTCATGAGGAAAGTACCCCTAGTACTCCTAGTCTTTTGGTAGTGCCAGAAATGGCAACTTTGAAAGCTTTGCTAAACCCAACTAGGACCTCTCGTCCGTCTTGTATCAAGTTAGCTGAAACCGAGGCAAATTATGAACTGAAACCTGGGACTTTACAGATGCTCCCAATGTTTTTAGGGAAGGAGAATGAGAACCCCTATTTTCATGTTAGGGAATTTGAGGAAGTTTGTAGTACTCTGAAAATTAAAAACATAAGTGATGATGCGTTGAAACTTAGGTTATTCCCCTTTTCCTTAAAAGATAAAGCCAAATCTTGGCTGTATAGTTTGTACCCTGAGTCAATTGAAACCTATGACCAACTTACTTCTGCCTTTATACATAAGTTTTTCCCAAGGCATAAAACATCGTCTATTAGGACACAAATATGTACTTTTTCCCAACAAGAGTGAGAATCTTTATATAGGTACTTAGAAAGGTTAAATGACTTTACATTTCAATGTCCTCATCATGGTTTGGAGAAGGTTAGGTTAGTTCAGATCCTCTACGAGGGTTTAGATTATTCAACAACAACCATGGTTGAGTCCTTATGCACAGGTGGGTTTGAGAATAAAACTATTGATGAAGCGATGACATTTTTGAATGAAATCACCGATAAGACCCAACAATGGGAAAATAGTAGGGAACCCCAGAAAACAATTCTTCTAAGTAGAGAAAATGTTAATATGGTAGAAGGATCTTATGAGTCAGATGCCAAAATAACAGCTATAGCCAAAAGGTTAGAAGCCTTAGAATTAGGTCATTCTAGTGGTAGTAGTGGAAGAAATGAGCCTTTTTAGGAAGGCCATGTTGTTGAAGAGCAAGCCAATGCTCTTTATAACAACACTAGGTTTGATAACCGACAGAAGTTTGACCCATATTCAGAAACCTATAACCCTGGATGGAGAAACCATCCAAACCTTTCTTGGTCCAAGGGCCAGAATCAAGGTCAGTCTAGTAATGCTAAGGTTCCCCCAGGTTTTGGCTATACTAAGAATCCTTCAGCTCCGTCACAATTTCAGAACCCTTCAGATAAGAATATTATGAGTTTAGAAGAGTCTTTTGCTGTGTTAACTCGTAACACTGTGCAGTTTCAGCAATATGTTGCTCAAGGTTTAGAAGAAAATAAGAGAATAGGTCAGGCTAACTCTCAGGCTATTTCCGAGTTGAAAACCCAGGTTGGTCAGATAAATGAGTCTTTAAGAGAAAGAGGTAAGTTTCCTAGTCATACTTAACCCAACCCTAGAGGAATTAATGAAATAGGTGAAAGACCATCTGATCATGTGAATTTTATTAAAACCCTTAGGAGTGGTAGAGTGATAAACAGATAGTGAACATGCTGTAGTTCACCCTTCTGAACCAGAAACTGAGGAGACTGATAGAGTCTCTAAAGAGACCAATGAGGGTCATATTGAGCCCGGCTTTATCCCTAGATCCCCATTCCCACAGCTGCTAGTTCCAACTAAGAGGGAGTCCAATTTTAATGATATATTGGAGGTTTTTAAGAAGGTAACTATCAACCTTCCACTACTAGATGCAATTAAGCATATTCCCTCTTATGTCAAGTTTCTCAAGGATATGTGTACGCGAAAGCGGAAGCTTAATGTCCAGAAGAAATCCTTTCTAGCTAGTCAGGTGATTTCTATTATTCAGAATACCACTACTCCTAAGTATAAAGACCCAGGGTCCCCTATACCATTTCTTGCACAATAGGTAAATACCGTGTTGAGAAAGCGTTGCTTGACGTAGTAGCTAGTGTGAAATTACTACCATATCATGTGTACCTTAAGCTATGACTTGGTGAGATGAAACCTACCCAGATGACACTTCAGTTAGCTGATAGGTCCGTTAAAATTCCTCGTGGTGTGATCGAGGATGTTCTCATAGAGGTTGACAAGTTTATTTATCCAGTGGATTTCGTTATCCTAGATACCCAACCTGTCCCTGACCCAGAGAACCAGATACCGGTAATTTTAGGTCGCCCGTTTTTAGCTACATCCTATGCGATCATTAACTGTCGAAATGGTATTATGAAATTGTCTTTTGGTAATATGACTATTGAGCTGAACATTTTTAATATTAGTAAGATACCCTCTGAACTAGATGACTCGAACATAGAAGAGGTGAACATGATAGGAACATTAGTCGAGGAATCATTACCAAACACTTTGTTAGAAGATCCATTCGATAAATGCCTAGCTCACTTTGGGATTGATTTTGATGATGACAATGTGATTAATGAGGTGAATTCTTTGTTAGATTCAACCCCTTTGTTAGATACTAGTAATGGATGGAAACCTAAGTTCGAATCACTACCAGTTTCTAAATATACCCTAGTTCCTTCATTACAAGATCCTCCTAAGTTGGACCTAAAACCATTGCCAGATTCCCTGAAATATATGTTTTTAGGCCCGTCTGAAACTTTACCTGTGATTATTTATTTCGTCTTGGATAGTGACCAGGAAAGTAGGCTAGTAACCGTCCTTCAAAACAACAAGGAAGCTTTAGGGTGGACCATAGCTGACATTAAGGGTATAAGTCCCACTGTTTGTATGCATCAGATCTATTTAGAGAGTGATACCAAACCTTCTAGGGAGATGCAACGTCAACTACACCCTAATATGAAAGAGGTAGTTCGAAAAGAGGTCCTTAAGTTGTTAGATGCAGGCATTATCTACCCCATTTCAGACAGTAAGTGGGTCAGCCCCGTTCAGGCTGTTCCCAAGAAATCCGGTATTACTGTAGTCCAGAATGATAACAATGAGTTAATCCCGACCCGAGTGACCACGGGTTGGCGTGTTTTTATTGACTATAGGAAATTGAACAAGGTCACTAGGAAGGACCACTTTCCACTTCCCTTCATCGACCAGATGCTAGAGAGATTAGCTGGACATAGTCACTACTGCTTTTTAGATGGTTACTCTGGATATAATCAGATCTTTAATTCCCCAGAAGACCAGGAGAAAACCACTTTTACCCGTCCCTTTGGTACCTTTGCGTATAGACGCATGCCTTTCGGGCTTTGTAATGCCTCTGCGACTTTTCAGCGTTGCATGATGAGCATATTTTCTGACATGGTAGAACGGTTCTTAGAGGTCTTTATGGATGATTTTTCAGTGTTTGGTTCGTCTTACGATGAGTGCTTGCATCATTTATCACTAGTATTGACTAGGTGTAAGGAAAAGAATTTAGTGCTTAATTGGGAGAAATGTCACTTCATGGTTCGTTCAGGAATTGTTTTAGGGCATATCGTATCTTCTAAGGGTATAGAGGTAGATAAAACCAAAGTTGACCTTATTAAGACTTTACAGGTCCCAAAAACCGTAAGAAATATTAGGTCATTCTTAGGGCATGCAGGTTTTTATCGTCGATTCATTAAGGATTTTATCCTAATTTCTAGACCTCTTTGCAATTTGCTTGTAAAATATGTTAAGTTTGTCTTTGATGATGCTTGTTTAGAGGCTTTTGTGAAGCTTAAGAATTTACTCACTACCTCCCTCATAGTCCAGGCACCCATCTGGAATCTACCCTTTGAGATCATGTGTGATGCTTCAGATTATGCTATTGGTGTTGTGCTAGGTCAGCGAGAAAACAAATTACTTCATGTGATTTACTATGCTAGCAAAACTCTGAATGATGACCAGTTGAACTACACCACTACTGAGAAGGAACTGTTAGCCATTGTGTTTTCCTTAGACAAGTTTAAACCCTATCTCTTAGGTTCTAAGATCATCATATATACTGATCATGCTGCTTTGAAATATCTTTTGTCTAAGAAGGATACAAAACCTAGATTGATTAGGTGGAACCTTTTGTTGCAAGAGTTTTCTCCAGACATTAGAGACAAAAAGGGTGCCGAAAATGTTGTAGCAGACCACTTGTCTAGGATAGTTGTTAGTTCCCCTGATGATTCCCTTCCTATAAGGGATAGCTTTCCTGATGAACAATTGTTCTTTGTTACCCAATTACCTTGGTATGCGAATATAGTGAACTATCTTGTTACTGGTTGAATGCCCCAACATTGGGGTAAACAAGATCGTTCTAGGGTTTTAGCTGAGGTTAAGCACTTATTTTGGGATGATCCTTATTTGTTTAAGTATTGTCCAGACCAGATTATTAGGAGATGTATACCTGAGAGTGACCCGTCTAGTATTATTTCCTTTTGTCATAATCATGCTTGTGGGGGTCACTTTAGTGCTAATAAAACTGCTGCTAAGATATTCAGTGTGGATTCTATTGGCCTTCGTTGTTTAAAGACTCCCACAGTTACTGTGTGACTTGTGAATGTTGCCAGAAATTAGAAAACATTTCCCGTATGAACATGATTCCCTTGAACCCTATTTTAGTTGTGGAGGTCTTTGACATGTGGGGTATTGACTTTATGGGTCCGTTTCCTAATTCTTTTGGTAACTTATACATCCTTGTCGCTGTAGACTATGTCTCTAAGTGGATTGAGGCGGATGCGTGTAAAACCAATGACCATAGGGTTGTGATCGATTTCTTGAAAAATAATATACTTACACGTTTTGGTACACCGCGAGCTATAATTAGTGATAGAGGGTCGCACTTTTGTAATGGAACTTTTAGGCTTTTGATGAAGAAATATGGTATTACACATAAGGTAGCTACCCCGTATCATCCACAGACTAGTGGTCAGGTAGAAGTTTCCAATAGGGAGATAAAACGTATATTAGAGAAAACAGTTAATCCTAATCGGAAAGACTGGTCGTCTAGGCTTACTGATGCCTTATGGGCTTACCGTACTGCGTTTAAGACCCCCACTGGAATGTCGCCTTATCGTCTTGTTTATGGAAAGTCATGTCACTTACCTGTTGAGTTAGAACATAGAGCTTATTGGGATGTTAAGCAGCTAAATTTTTCACTCAACAAGGCAGGAGCCCATAGGAAACTCCATCTCAATGAGTTGGAAGAGATTCGTAGAGATGCTTACGATAGTGCTAAGGAGTATAAGAACAAAATGAAACTTGTGCATGATAGAAATATCTTAAGAAAGTCATTTTCTCCAGGTAAAAAAGTTCTTCTGTATGATACCCGCTTGCATCTTTTCCCTGGGAAGTTACGTTCTCGGTGGAAGAGTCCTTTTATTGTTCGCACTGTCTTTCCTCATGGAGCTATTGAGATTGAGACATCGGATGGTAGTAGTTCTTCGAAGGTTAACGGTCAGAGATTGAATCCATTTTTAGAGCCCTTTCCTACAGGTGATATTGAGGAGGTCCCTCTGGAGGACCCTGTTTACCCTTGATTGACCATCGAGGCAATTGTATGTTGTATATGAGTTTTTGATTTCTCTCTTCACCCAGGTACTATCTTTCCGACTTCTCTCTTTACTAATTCCTCATGTTACTTTAGTGTTTGGTATTGATCTTTCATTAGAAACATTGAGGACAATGTTAGATTTAAGTTTGGGGGTGAGAAAGAAACTTTTTATTAGATTTTAGTTGCAATAAATAAACTCCAACGCTTAGAAATTTATGCTTATTAAGGTTGGCACTAACCAATCTAAGTGGATGGGAACATCTTGGTTGTAGGAGTTGAGGAACCAATCTGATTAGATGGAAACATCTAAAGAGTCTATTCATAAAAGGACAGAGCTCAGGTGTTAGAATTAAAAAAAAAACATGGTAGTTTCGCCATATCTCGTTGAATCCTAATCCTTCTGTTTTTATTTTTAAGTGATTTAGTGGGGCACACGATTCAAGTTGTTACCTTTTCTAGGGTGGAATAGAGTGATTGAGATACCATCACAAAAGAAAAGAAAAAAAATGAGACCAGACCATTAGACCAACCGGAATAAATTCAATAAAGTCGACCACTAGTGCCCTTGTATATGCCAGTTGTATTGACCTAGAGCTAGGTTTATCGACCACTGGTCCCCTTGTATATGCCAGTTGTGTTGATATTAGTCAGACCAGTATCTCAGTCCATTAGGATAGGTTCACCTTGGCATAGGCCTTCAGACAGATATGGGAAACACCGTTCACTTTTAACCATTTATTTATCCATCTTCTTAATCTTTCCATGTGATTGGTTGACTCCGGTTATGATGTGCTGAGTGCAAACTTGTGTACAACAATTGGAATTTCACATCAAGGTACTTCCTCCTGTAGTCAATGAGAGTATGCCAACCAAGGAGATTCTTTAGTGCTTTCCAAGGTTCTGCGTAGATATCTAGGGTCTGGAGTAAAGGTTTTGTGGGTACACCTCTGGTAAACCCCCGGAGACAACACTCCGCCACTAGGGACACCTAGTGGTTTAACGGCTTGCTGCACGTGCTAAGTGTAGTCATTTTTATTTTCTAGATTAGATTTGCTCGAGGATTAGCAAATAATAAGTTTGGGGGTATTTGATAGACACATTTTTGTGTCTAAGTTGTTCTCAATTTTCTCTTTGTTGGTACTCGATTTTGTACTTATTACGGTGTTTTGTGTGGTTGTAGGTATTTTTAGAGAAATAAACTTGTGTGGAAAAAGTCGCTCGAAAAGCGCTATTTGTACCCCGGAGGAGATTTTCTATTCGGACCCCTACTTTGGAAAAGGGGAACCTCAATTGATAAGGGGCACCCACATGCTATTCGCACCCAAGCAGCTAGATAAGGGGCACTCTTTTCTTCCTCGTTTGAATGTTAGTTTTGGAGGGAAATCAGTTTTTGAATATTTTCAACCTGTGTACATACTGTTTTGAATTTGAAGGAACAGTGATGAGATTCAATCACCGAATCCAATTGGAATGGACTTGATAGGCCCAACCAATGCTGGTTTGGATGTTCGAAAGAGTTTAGTTGGGCTGGATAATCGTTGGGAAGAAAACAGGGCAATATATTCCCGTGAGTCATTCGATGAATTTTTTGTTATCTGTGGAAGGTTATCTTGAGTCAACAACATTCTTTTCTTCATATGAGGAAATTTTCCAACGCGTTGGAGTGTGCAGAGCTGAAGTTAATGCGTGAAGGAGCTATAAAAGGGAATTATTTCCCGTGAATGGCAGAAGAGAATAACGAATTTATTGGAGGATTATTATCAGTTATGGGGAGTATTATCGGTTCTGGGAGGCTATATAAGTTGATAGGGTGAACATGGAAGGGGGAGAGAGTTTGGGAGAGGCGGAGAGCAACAACAATAGAGAAAAAAATCGCACCAGAGAACCACCATTTCTGCTGCTACTGAAGAACACGAAGAACAAAAGACCACCAGAAGCAGTCGTTCATGCTACAGTGACAACGACAGCCACACGAGGGTCGCAGAGATACAACAACAGCAGTTCTTTTTTAAGTTCTTTGTAACAGTGTTTTGCAACAATTATAAACGTTGCAAACACCCGATTTTCATTATTTTCTCTCCATTTCATCTTTGTAAACAAATTTTGAGCATGAATCAATATTTTGAGCAAGTTTACATAATGATGAGCTAAACCCATCCTCTGGGGCGACGGAGGAAGCTATTTCGCCAATGAAATGTGGTAATCTCTATTTTATTTAATTTATGCAATTATTATATTATTATTTTCCTTGATAAATAAATAGATAAAATGGTTTTTGTTAAACAATTGTTATTTTAATTGATGGAGCATGCTAGCCTAGGGTTTTGATGTCCCATACTTTCGATTTACAATTGTTATTTCTAAAAAATCAACTTTTGAAATATTAAGAATCAATTTGAATGAAGGATTTGCATAATTATAATTAGAAAATATAAATCACTTTAATATTGGTAATTAGTGGAATCCATAGCCCCAGTCTTCTCCATATTTTTCATATCAGTTTTATTTAAGTTTCTTATATTTTTTATTTAAAATTAAGTCTAAAATATGCTTTCACAAGTCTTGAACGAATCTTATTACTACAACAACATTGAAATCACATCAATACTCATCAGGGTATTGGTCTGGCGGTTTACAGCGTGCGGCGTGCAACACGTCCATTATAAGAAAGTATCAGAAAGCAGGGCAGTTAGTGGCGGTAATAAGTAGTAGGTGTAAACTAACATGTTTCCTTCATAGTGGGAACGCGGTCTCTGACATTTACACATTACCCCACTTCTCCATCACTCAATCATTCCCACTTTCTACGAGATCAGGGTGCGTTCAATATGACTTGTATAAATAGGTTCTACCTATTTCAACCAAAGAACAACAGTTTTGGTTAACAACAACACAGTATCAAGAAAACACAAAAGAACTGATATCTTATATTCCGCAAAACAGTTACATATTCTGATACAAGTCATAAAATAGACACACCTACAGAATTAACCATTCTGGTCTCAACACCTTCTTCGCTTCCCTCCCTAAGACCAACTCTTCTGCTTCACTTTGTGACGGAAGCAAGACTGGAACGGCCATTTCTTGGTTTAGGCTAGGATTGTACAGATTGATCTATCGAATCTAAAGTACTCCCGCAGTGCATTTTTTTTAGGTTTAGATTCGTTTCTCATCCACACACCCAAATTTACCAAAACCAGCAGAAACAGTTTTTACCCATAAACAACTGGCGACCATAGTGGGAGATTAATCTTTCGGTTGCAAAAGCAGTTTCTCAGGATTCATTCCATTTTTCTCAATTTCAAAATGGTGGACCTTAGATCAAATTCAACCACTAATCCCAACTTTCCGCTTCATGAGTTACTCCGGCCATCCCAAACACTTCTAAAGCTGCCAATGCTCGAAATCCAATGACCATGGAAGATATGGAAAAAATATTAGAAGAAGTTGTTGCAAATCAAGCTGGTATTGTCAAGATGCAGAATGAGACGTTTTGTCTCTTAAAGAGTATGGAAAACCGGCTGTAGAAAGAGCCATCAAACATTCACTCAGAGAACGCCATAAATTTCAGAGATGACATAAAAAATGTTGAATCCTTTTATGAGGTCTGTGCCTCCTCCAACAACGATGTAGACAGAGTATGTGACCGTATTGAATGAGAGAAAAAGGGAATGGCCAATACCAATGTATATCATCCGCAAGCGCAGTCAACATATCTCATGGCGTTACATCCTCTAGCACCAGAGGCATCCTCTCTGGCGTAACGCATCCTATTATCGGAGCCAGATCCGCCGCTACTCCTAATATTTCTTCGGGAATGATGCCTCCAATCATCACCAAGGCTGCTACCACTTCTTCATCAGGACGAGAGACTGGAGGAGACAGAGGAAACCAACCTCTCATTATCATTATTGATTCAATGGAGAGACACGAAGTTCTTGACGAAACTCAGACGGACATGGCCACAACTCAGAATGAGCGAAACAAAGAACATTCAAATGATTATGTCTAAGGGATTTAGAATTCAGGCGTTAGATTGTCATATGTGACTGAACAAAAATTGGTGGAGTTGTGCATTAAAGCTTTCTGGCGACTTCGTTCACAAAACCGTGTAATCTATGATGGAGCATATATTTTCATCCCTCAACTGTGTTGCGTCCGGCAGGCGATTGTCTTCAATTGGACAAGCTACCCCGAAATCCCAGTCTCTCTTGGAAGGTACGGCTGGTAAATGTAACTGGGGACTCCTAACCACTACTCACCTGAAAGGTATCGAGTTTGAAAGTGCACTGATTATCGCGGCCTCCGACTTCAACATTGTAACCATTAAGACTCTGGGAGTTACAAGAGAAAATCAAACAGAAGTAGCGTATTCTTTCCCATGAGGAGAAAACACGACTTGTCGACCAGCACTATTTGTGCACCGTCTTCCCATCTGCCATATCGTATTAACTCGTTTTTTGAAGTCAAGGGTTAATGGCGCCCTCACTGGAGTTCGCCTCAGAAGCCGCTTCGACGTTCGATCCATGAGCCGCTTCAACGTTCCCTTAATGAGCCGCTTCAACGTTCCGCTCCATTCTCCGCTTCAACGTTTCATTCCAGGAGTCGCTTCAACGTTTTGCTCCAGAAGCCGCTCCGCTTCAATGTTTCGCTCCAGAAGCCGCTTCAACGTTCTCTCCAGAAGTCTACACTTCTTCCTTCAAATTTTCGTGCCTGTAGTCGTCTCCCTTTCATGCCAAGGATCGTGTCGTAGCCGGCACTCCTTCCTGCCAAGGATCGTGCCGTAGCCTCCACACTCCTCCCTGTCAAGTATCGTGATCGCAACCATCCAAGTCTCTTCTGATCACAGCTGCTGCCAAGAACCGCTGCTGCTCGTTTGTTGATACCATCCAGAGCTTTACCATAGAAACAACCACTACAAAGGTAATTCGTACTTCTCTATATTTTAGTTTCACATGGAAGAAGTAATAGAGTCACTAGTATGGATGCAAGATTATATCTTTATCATGGTCAACTCACCGACCATACAAGATAGAAACACGTAAACCAAACTTGGGGACTGAGGCTCTACACGGAATCCCTTCACTGTCAAAGCTCAGAAGACACGGTCAACCAAAAAGTTATATCCACGATAAGGTCATCTACTCTTCAAAGGTATAGCGTAAGATGTCATCACCTCTCTGTATAGAAGGCGCTTGCAACACTTTACGAGGACCGCAATGGATCCCAAGCCTACTCAGAAAAAAAACAAAAAAACTTCAGCAACTAAAGAGAAGTGCGACTTTGGACTGCTCATCGCGGTCCATCCCCGACAACAATCAAACATTCATGAGATAACTCCAAAGACGCGGCGGAAAAATTTTTCTTGAAGAAACAGAGGGAGCCACGATTAACAACATAACTCTCTCATTTCTACCTCTTCATTATCCAGAATATTTTATCCATGTGATTTTCCAAGAATCCCAACATATTATCCAAGAGAGTACAATAAGCGTTATCGAATCGGCACATCCTCCACAAGAAAATAGGCTCAGGATAATTACACATTGGGATTACCAGCATCGGACGCCTTCACTTCCCTCAACCAGGTTAGTTCTGATGTCAACATCGTCACTGTCGAAGCTTTACGAGCCGCTGGAATTTCTCAACATGAAGCGTACACGTGCATCAAAGACTCCAAAAGCATGTCGCAGAGATATTCACATATCCGGCCACGCCATCGGATATATGACCAGACAAAAGTGTAACTTGGGACTGCTCATCGCATCCGATTTTATACGATAGTCCAAGATTCAGAAGATGGTTCAAAGGATGTCGCTTGGAATGAAGTCCTTGAAGATTTGATAGCAGCACGTCGGCAACAGAACGCCTCTCAGCTTGTTTACTTCACCCAACGGCTCCGGAAGATTTCAACCATACATGCATCCACGAAATATCATCATCGCAATAAGAAAGGCAATAATAAGCCTTCCAGACACCGGCTCAGCAGTCTAGACACCAAATAATTTAAAGCCAAGGGAGGATCAGCAACGCAACTACACTCTCCAAGATTAGCCATGACATGATCATTGCCGAACATATATTTCATCCATCCATCCCAGGAGTGCAGTGGAGTTTGGTAAATTTTTAAAACCAATGGAGAGGTTAGATACTCGTTCTTCTGGAGACAGAACCTTATTACACATTCTGGAGAAGATCGATGGTACTGTTGGCTAAATGCACAAAAGAGAAAAAAACACCTACCTTGAGTTCTCCTGGCTCGCCTTGCTGCTGATTATAACTATCGGAGATTGCTTTTTTTCCTTTGACGCTCTCTCTACCGCCGCTAACAAAGAAATTCATTCGCACCGAGATACATGTCCAAGTTTGATCAACTACTCATGGATATTACACTCATAGATAAAAAATGAAGATGATTGGCACGCCTATGATCGAGTTGCTGCAAACGAACAAAAGAAGCAGACGAGCAAATGATAAAAGGGGAGGAAGTTAGCACGCCCTTTTATATGCATAGATCTTTTGTAATTCGAGTAGAGTAATATTTTCCTTTTGGACCATGCACGGAAGAAGGCATCTGGGCCCGCAGCACCAACGCTCCAGAACCAGCAGCGCGCCAGCACGAGGAACACCAGCTGCTCAACCTTCAATACTCTGTATCCAAGACAACCTCTCAACCTGCAATGCTCCGTGGCCAAGCTAGCAGTGCGCCAGTATAAAGGTCACCAGCCACTCGTACTTGCTGCCAAAGGTCGGTCGAATTTTCCTAGTAACCTCTACATATCTTGCCTCTTCGACTTTTAGCTTTGTCTGTCACCATCTCATGGTTACCCCGCAAAAATGCCATTGTTACGTGCTAAGCATGGGGACTTGATGGTGCTTTTTAGTATAGGGCGAAAACTGTAAAATTTTATCTACCTGACCCGGCATCAGATGTAGTAAACATTGATATGTCTATATTCCGCAGGGAATTTAGAGAATATATCAAAATATGATGAGTGCCTCTGTCTCTCTTCATATTATATTGAAACTCAAGCTCCTAGATGAATTTTTCACTAGTATAGAGCCTAATGAGTATATTAGCTCCTAGCTGCATTACTCACTAATGCCGGAGCCTGCCGAATATTTTTCCTATGCTATGTTACCTAGATTAACCCTTAATTTTGATATGGCATCACAATTTGTGTTCATTCGCAGCAGAGTAGCACAAATTTCCAAGTATCAAGGTTAGGGTCCTTGCATAAAAGTACTCAATCGGAAAGCATACTTCTCTCTGGCAATAAACTTAAAGAACTTTGTGTCAGCACATGGAATTAGACCCTGACTAATTTGCACAAGATTCAGATATTACCCTGACTAATTTGCAAAAATTAGGGTTTTGCACCCTGTGCAGTATATTAGACCCCGTCGGTCGAAATTAAGCTTAGGCGAACTAGGAAATTAATCCACCATGGATTAGTAGGTGCAAAAGATTACCCAAAATCAGAAAACAAGGAATAAAAGGAGTCGCGGAATAGAAGCAGCAACAAAGGAAGGTTCGGCCATGCCATAGGCCAGTGGACGCCACTTGCAAGTGGCCACACCCCATGTTTCCCGACTGGCCCCTATTTATCGTTGACCAATCAGGTCTCCTTAAACCCGCCACACGCACATGAGTTATGGTTGGGCCCATACTTGTCGGCCATATTTCCCATCGACCAATTAGGTCGTTTTAAATCTGTCACGCGCGCTGGAAGTGTGGCCACGCCCATGCTTGGCCGGCCCCTCTTTTTATCGACCAATCAGGTCACTCTAAACCTGCCACAGTATCAAAAGAGGCAAAATTGCGCCAGATGGTCACAATGCCAAATTGGCTTTACAAAACCGCGCCAACATGCCAATGGAATGCCAAATGTACATGCCAAACGTGCCATCCCTATCCGCATGCTAATGGCATGCCAAACATGCCATGCCGCGTCAATGCACTAAACGTGCATGCCAAACGTGCCAACGTGCCATGAATAGCGCGCCCATGCGCTAACCCACCTTCTGTTCGTGGCCAATGCCATAACTGACTTCAATTAGGGTATCCTAATCAGAAACACGACCTTGCTTTAGTGGAGTTAGTCGAAACCCTAATTTCCAGTCGTGGCCCAAATTGCGCCACTTCGGGACCCACAACATGCCACGAGCCATGTGGGATCCAGGAAACCCTAAGAATGGCGCCAGACCATAGCCAACCATAGCAACCCTTGCTCCTGTGGTCGTTTCCACATTATGGCCTTACTATAGTTCCTTTCGAATGGCTATGGCACCGTTTGCACAAAAACGTCACTCTGCCACGGCCACATGCCACACGCACTAATTAGGGTTTCGGCTTGCCAAACCATAATTTAGGTAAAGTTCCTACGCCAACCAAGACAAGTAATGCTACCCAGAGCATTGAGATTGATGTGGAAACTAGAACTAATGTTTCCAAGCCATATTTGGGTCTAACACCGATGTTCCAAAATCTAGCGGCCATGGCTACGCCAGGCGCTACTTGCGCCACCGTGCTACCTACATGCGCTAACTATGCCACCATGCCATTGTACCACTGGCATGTGCTAAGTATGCCACTATGTCATTGGAATGTGACAATGGCGCCATTGTGCTATTATCGAGCGCCAACATAATGTGGCCATAATCAATGGCCGCCCTTTCTCATGAGTTACGATCTCAGCCGTCCAAATTTGCCAATAAATTGTCAGGCCTGTGGAAATTCTTAGGAGACCAACCAAGACAAGCCTAATAGCATCACATGCTATTCTCCTGCGGGAAAGTCTCCTGACTTTGACTTGTGATGTAGTTTTTTAAGTGGTAAATAAAGTTCGTTCAACTTGGACTTGACTCAATTTCTCTTCTTAATAATACAAAACAATAAAAATAAAGAAAATATATACACAAGGTTTGTCACAATGTCGAGAGATTACTGAGACTCAGGATTCCACCAAAAAATACCATGTGGTTCAAAAATCAATTCTTAGATAATTATAACTTTTGTTTATTGACTCTAATTCTTTGCCAGGGTAGATTTTAAAAAGATTAACTGTAAATCACTAGCATGATGCATCAAAATCACTTAAACCAAGCATACATCATCATACGACTTCACAACAAATTAAGAAAAATCATAAAACGATTAAATTAATGCAAAAAATCATAAAAGAATTAAATATAATTACCTCACATATGAAATATGGCTTCCTCCGTCATCCCAGTGTTGGGGTTTAGCTCCTCATATTAATCATGATCTCAAAATATGTGTTTGTTGCTCAAAAGATGATTAAAAGAGTGAAAAGTAATAACAAAGATTGTTTGCAACAGTGTATTGGTGTTGCAAAACAACTGTTACAATGGAACTGTTACAGAAAAAATGTTGCTTTGTCGCTGATTTTAAAACCCTAGAATAAGACTGCCCTGAACAGCTTAATGTTCTTCAGCTGTTAAACAGCGACACTTTTCTGCGACTGTCTACCGAGTGTCAATGTTATTCAGCTGTTCTTCTTCTTCAACAGCAGCAGCAGCAGAAACAGAGTTTGGTAAATCTCTTCTATATGACCCAAGACATCTATTTAAATCAAAAATACCGATTAAATCTCTCCCAAATCTTCCAAAATCTCTTTCCTTCTCTTCACGCCCAAGTTGCGACAATTTCTTGTTTTATGATTTCTACGCGTTTCTGAGCTTTCCTTTTTATTCTAAACTCTTCCTTAGATAGATACAAATCTTTGGGAAGGTTTACAGCGTTTTAATCACTCTAAAATTCCCTAAAACAGGTCACACACATGACTTTCCATATTTTCTTGTTGTGAGAAAAATTCGTCGATTGACCTAACCATCCATGATGGAAAGGAAAGTAGGTCAGGAAATGCCAGAAAGACAAAGCAACCTCACAATGTAATCATAGTTACTGGATTACGACTCTCTCTCAGTAGAAACTTATCATCATCAACAAGCGGAGTGACATCAAAATTTATGAAAAAGTTGAAGACGTTTAAGGTTTAGAAGCAACAATAGAAAAGAATAATTCAAAAATCAAAGTTGAAGACTTAGTTACAAGAAGTACAAGAGCGAATGATATAAGTTGTTGAAGTTCATGATATCAAGACATCACAAGTTGTGAAGATCCAAGTTCTAAAGTCCTTCTCTCATGGCCATGTAAATTTTTGTCTTGTAAAAAAAAAAAAATGAAAAAAAAAATGAAAAAATGAAATGAAAAAAAAAAATGAAAAATGAAAAAAAAAAACATCATTACGTTCTTTTTGTTCAATAAGGCCATAGGGAAGAAGAAATTTATAAGTCAAGCAAGAAATCGAAGAGAAGAGTTAATTGTCAAGGTTCTATGAGGTTCGAGAGTTTATCATCAACAGTTGAAGACCTAAGAAGACGTTATTTCTACTGAGCACTGTGAGAGAGTCGAAGAAAGATGCATTTTGGTTGCTTTGTTAGTCTGCTTTCAATCTGGCACAAGATCTTTCTAGCACTGGTTTAACTCATCACACGTAATTAGTCCAGCTGTGTAGCAGATGTCCCTCTCATCTTTATCTCTCTCCTAATCTTATCCAGCTGTAAAGCAGCGGACGCATCTTACAATGTTTATCTAGCTGTGTAGCGGATATCTCTTTATCTAGCAGTCGTGCGGATGTGTCTCCCCTTTTCTTCAGTCAGCTTTAGAGCTGACACCTTTAATTTCTCTGGCATTCTAGTTACTTGGAGATAGGTTGAGAATATGTATGTCCTCATAGCTCTTTGGATACTTGTGACCAATTAGAAGTCATGGTTTTTGTGGGTACACCTCTGTTAAACCCACCCGAGATTAACTCGGTTTTATTTTTTAGTTTTGCTCGAGGACTAGCAAATAATAAGTTTGGGGGTATTTGATAGACGCATTTATGTGTCTAATATATCTCATTTTTATATACTGTTAGTGCCTATTTTTGTACTTATTGTGTTATTTTATGTCTTTGTAGGAAGTTTTAGAGAAATAAGCCCTTGAGGCGAAATGGGCTCAAAAAGCAGTGTTTTACACCCCAGAGAAAATTACTAAAGCACCCCAGAAATGCACCGGAAGCGTCCTAGAAATGTGCCGGAGGAATCCATAAAAATTACTATTTCCACCCCAATTGCTATTCGCACCCCCAGTTTGGATAGGGGGACACCATCTTCTTCATTTCAAAAACTGAATTTTGGCGGGAAAACATGCATGAGAACTGGTAGAAGTTTGATTGAATTTTTTAACGTGTTATAGGGAGATTAAATGGCTGAGACTTGGCAGGAAGATGTGATTAATCCTAATGAAGATATTTTGGGTGTCGGGTCCGATCGAATTTGGATAGAATTGGCTAGGGAAGCCACGAACTCAAAACAGAGACACACGTACAGGGAGGAGAAAAATACAAGTTTTGGAGAGTTATGGACGTGTTTCGATCGAGTTTGAAGGCTCCAGCAACACTCTGGGTGATTAAAACATGATTTGGAGCGTGTTGGAAGAGATTTGGAGCGTGAAGAAGTTATTTTTGGAAATTATTCTCCGAAATAAGA
Source organism: Papaver somniferum (assembly GCF_003573695.1). Classification (NCBI taxonomy): domain Eukaryota; kingdom Viridiplantae; phylum Streptophyta; class Magnoliopsida; order Ranunculales; family Papaveraceae; genus Papaver; species Papaver somniferum. The sequence continues at coordinate 176,350,359 of NC_039359.1, read as the reverse complement.
AAAAAAATATTCCGAGTAAAGAAGGATTTTCACGAGTTATTGCGGGGGATTTGATGATGCATGTGAGTATATAAAGGTTCTTTGGGTCGAGTAGAGGGGCTGTCGAGAGTTTGGGGAAGGCTAGGAAGCAAAGAGAAGCGAAAGAAAATCACACAGTGAAAAGTTTCTGCTGCTGCTGGCGAGAGGAAGAAGATGAAGAATTCCGCTACAGAAGCGTCGTTCTTCAACAGTTCCCGCAGCAGTTCTATTGTGTCGTTGTTTACAGCACTGTGTATGTATCGTTCTTTCCAACACTTAAGTTTATGCAACGCAACAGTTAACAACGCAATTGTAACGCTTATAACTGTTGTGAAATCTCTGTTTAGCATTTTCTCATCATTTTATCAACTTGTTGGGATATAAAATTGTATTTTGAGAACATGATTAATATGAGAGGCTAAACCCCAACACTGGGATGATGGAGGAAGCCGTACTTTATGCATATAAAAATTATATTTAATTCTTTTATGACTTCTTGCACTTTTATTAAATGTTTTATGATTTTTCTTAATTGATTGTCATTTCTTTTTATGGTTTATGCTTGGTCTTAGTACTTTTGATATGCCATGCTTTCGATTTACAGTTAATCTTCTAAAAATCTACCTTGGCAAGAATGAGAGTCCTTTTATTTGAACTATAACTGTTTGGAAAAAAATATAATAATTATATGAATAATTATGGTGGAATCATGAATCCTAGTAACTCTTGATCCTGTGACAATTTTGTATATATTTATGTTTTAAAAATCTATTCAAGTCCGAGCAACGAACTTTTACTACCACTTTCAAAACTATAACAAAATGGCGCCGCCGACGCGGACTTGTATACAGATTTATTTTTAATTTTTTTTTTAGGTTTATTTTTTTTTATTATTTGTTCCTTTTTACTTTGTCTTTTTTTCTTTGATTTACAGGTTCGAAGTGGAGCACTAAGGACTTGGAGAGGAAAAAGCTTAAAGCGAAAAGCGAAAAGAGAAGAAAAAAGGACAATTTTAGGATTTAATTTTTAATTTTTAATTTTTTTAGAGTGTGTGAGGAAAACTATAATTTTAATTATTTATTTATTTATTTTGGACTTTGGACTTTAAACAATTGGACTTTATTTTTTTTAACCCTACGGAAGGGTATCATTAAAAAAAAAAATTATATAAATTGTGTGCAGGGAAGGACGACGATTACTATATCGTCTCGGCCCCTCGGGTTCGTACACGGCATAGGAGTCGTGGCCCGAGTCGACTTCGACGGTTTATCCCCCGTCTGGTACGGAAGGTAAGTCCATCGAAACACTCGCGAATCTCCTGTAAGCGAGTTACTGTATTCCTTAAGGTGATTCATTGATTGAGGACGAATTTGGACTGTTTTTAAATTCCTAGTAAAGGGCAAGGCCTAGCCAATACAAGATAAGGGTTTGGATTTCATCACCGCTCCCTTCTTCCCCGCCTTAGGAAAACGAAACCTAACGCGAAACCAAGATTAAAATTTGGAATAGAACGAGACCGATAGGGTAACGAGCTTAATAGGAAACTTGTTCGAAAAATATTGGTTGCTCTTTAAGCACACTCCAAAGTTCATGATGGTTTCTGTGAGTTGAATGCGTGACTATGCCGCCTTGTGATAGCGGTTAGGCCTTGGGTATCAAAGCTCCACTGAGCTTCCCTCGCCTCAGTTCAACTTACTTTGACTCGGATTGATTCCAGAGGGGTTTGCTCAAATTGCAACGAATTCCCTTTCGAAAGATATAAGCTGGTCTAGAAACAATATAAGTGGAGCTATCATGCTTTTTGTTTGCTATAAATCTTTAGGTTTGTTTTGGTGGAGTCGAGTCGGCCTTGTTTGTGGTTGTGTAGAATTCCCTTGCAATTAAGAATGTCGAACTGGTATGATATAAGCCAATACAATGAGTATCGACCTGAATTTGAATATGGACATCATCCTTTTTATGACCATGTTGGGAATAGTGGTTGGGAACGCCATCCTTTGGAAGGATATGGGTCATACCCTGGTGAGCATAATTACTATCCACACATGCATCAGTCTTACGAGCAAGAAGATTATAGTACTAGTTCTTCGTCTCTAGACGATACAATCAAACTATTGAAAACTAGTCCCTATTATGATCCTTCTGAACCTGTTCTTCCTCTAGAAGAGTCTCTCAAACAATTAACTGAGAATACAAATAGGTTTGTGTTAGAAATGAATAAACAAAATGCACCCATGAGTGAACCTTCTATACACGATACCATAAGGAATTCATGTGAGTCGGACCAAAATCTTTTGTTAGAGACCCAGAATAGAACTTCTCTAAAAGATCTAAATTTCCAAAATAGTGTTTCCAATTTTACCCTTGATGTAAATAGTGAATATTTGCCTAATTTAGAGGACGAGGTTAGAATAAAAGACACTACTTATTTAGATAAGGTTCAATCATCTTCGTACTATGATGATGAGGATAGCAGTAATGAAGAATCTGAAATATGTAGGCATAGTGATCAGGAGTCTAGTAATCCAATTGAGCTGTATAGTGATTATATTATTTCTAGTTCAAATCCAAATAATTTTTATGATTATTCACCTATTCAAAGGACGAGGATTTGATTAGGGATACCACCGTTTTAGACGATGTAGATTTTCCTTTTGATTACGAAGCCGATAGTGGTTTAGAGGAACGGGTTCATTTCGAAAATACTGTTTTAGAGTCTAACGACTTAGAAACAATAGTCTTGGAAGAAGAAGATATACCCGTAGAGATGAGTAAAGATGCACTACCTGATAATAACTTAGAAGAATCTCTTGAATATTTTAAGGACTCTGAAGATACGGAAATTCAAGAAATAATTAGAGGTCTATCTAGAGACACTGAAAACTCTAAGTTTGGGGGTGATTATCACTTCCCTAGTGCCTTACCTTTAACTCTCAGAAAGTCCCTACACTTAGGACTTGATATCTGTGCCTCGACCATTTTACAAGATTACCTTCATACTCGTTTTCCCGAGCCTAATGATGTCCATGAAGGAGTTCAGTCGTTAGAAACCCATCCTCTGGTTGATGTGGTTTGCCCAGGCTATGATCCCCAGATTGACTTTGTTTTCCCACCAAATAGTTTTCTTCCAACTGTGGGAACGTTTATATTCCAAATGTGTCGAATATTAAGTTGTGAGACTAGACCTAAATTCCTTAGGAAATTAGAATCGACATATTTGTTTAAAAATGACCACTACTCTCACTGTGGTCAATTATGTAAGTTAAACCTGATTGACTTAGAGGATCCTCAGTTATTTAGGTTATTATTATTTTGTGATTCTAAGTTCTTATTTGAGTTTTTCCAAACTCTAGGACCTAATAATTTGGATCCAACCTATGAGGAAATGCATCCGAGGAAAATATTTTATTTAGACCCTTTCATAGAACCTGAACCTGAACCACAATCAGATATAAATATCTTAATCAGGAAACTAGATAAGGGCATGCTATCCTTGTTCACTTTCTTGGGTTATTGTAGTTTCCTTTGGTCAGCTCTATTTCGTTTTGAAGACCCACAGTTATTTCGACTGTTACTTTATGGTTCGAGTTGACTAATCCTTTCCTAAGTCTGGTTGAAGACTTTAAAGTTAGCACTTCTTGGGAGGTAACCCAATCTCATGCAACATGGTAATATATTTCCTTAACTCTTTTTCTTCAAGTGGTAACAGTTTCTCATTGTTCATGCTTTTAATTTTATCTTTAGAACATCGAGGACAATGTTAGATTTAAGTTTGGGTGTGGGGAAGAACTTTTTAGTTGCACTTTTGAAACTTCTAGCGTCACATGGTATCCGGTTAGCTAAGTTTACATACTGTTTCTCACCGAAAAGATAGAAATTGGAATGCTAGGGATAACAACTTATTGAGACATTAGAGAAAAAGACATTGAGATCTTTGAAATTCAGGAGAGAACTTGTTCCTTTTAGAGGGTAACCGTGATGGACCTAACCATCCATGATGGAAAGGAAAGTAGGTCAGGAAATGCCAGCAAGACAAAGCAACCTCACAATGTAATCATAGTTACTGGATTACGACTCTCTCTTAGTAGAAACTTATCATCATCAACAAGCGGAGTGACATCAAAATTTATGAAAAAGTTGAAGACGTTTAAGGTTTAGAAGCAACAATAGAAAAGAATAATTCAAAAATCAAAGTTGAAGACTTAGTTACAAGAAGTACAAGAGCAAATGATATAAGTTGTTGAAGTTCATGATATCAAGACATCACAAGTTGTGAAGATCCAAGTTCTAAAGTCCTTCTCTCATGGCCATGTAAATTTTTGTCTTGTAAAAAAAAAAAATGAAAAAAAAAATGAAAAAATGAAATGAAAAAAAAAATTAAAAATGAAAAAAAAAACATCATTACGTTCTTTTTGTTCAATAAGGCCATAGGGAAGAAGAAATTTATAAGTCAAGCAAGAAATCGAAGAGAAGAGTTAATTGTCAAGGTTCTATGAGGTTCGAGAGTTTATCATCAACATTTGAAGACCGAAGAAGACGTTATTTCTACTGAGCACTGTGAGAGAGTCGAAGAAAGATGCATTTTGGTTGCTTTGTTAGTCTTCTTTCAATCTGGCACAAGATCTTTCTAGCACTGGTTTAACTCATCACACGTAATTAGTCTAGTTGTGTAGCAGATGTCCCTCTCATCTTTATCTCTCTCCTAATCTTATCCAGCTGTAAAGCAGCGGACGCATCTTACAATGTTTATCTAGCTGTGTAGCGGATATCTCTTTATCTAGCAGTCGTGCGGATGTGTCTCCCCTTTTCTTTAGTCAGCTTTAGAGCTGACACCTTTAATTTCTCTGGCATTCTAGTTACTTGGAGATAGGTTGAGAATATGTATGTCCTCATAGCTCTTTGGATACTTGTGACCAATTAGAAGTCATGGTTTTTGTGGGTACACCTCTGTTAAACCCACCCGAGATTAACTCGGTTTTATTTTTTAGTTTTGCTCGAGGACTAGCAAATAATAAGTTTGGGGGTATTTGATAGACGCATTTATGTGTCTAATATATTTCATTTGTATATACTGTTAGTGCCTGTTTTTGTACTTATTGTGTTATTTTATGTCTTTGTAGGAAGTTTTAGAGAAATAAGCCCTTGAGGCGAAATGGGCTCAAAAAGCAGTGTTTTACACCCAAGAGAAAATTACTAAAGCACCCCAGAAATGCACCGGAAGCGTCCCAGAAATGTGCCGGAGGAATCCAGAAAAATTACTATTTCCACCCCAATTGCTATTCGCACCCCCAGTTTGGATAGGGGGACACCATCTTCTTCATTTCAAAAACTGAATTTTGGCGGGAAAACATGCATGAGAACTGGCAGAAGTTTGATCGAATTTTTTAACGTGTTATAGGGAGATTAAATGGCTGAGACTTGGCAGGAAGATGTGATTAAGCCTAATGAAGATATTTTGGGTGTCGGGTCCGATCGAATTTGGCTAGAATTGGCTAGGGAAGCCACGAACTCAAAACAGAGACACACGTACAGGGAGAAGAAAAATACAAGTTTTGGAGAGTTATGGACGTGTTTCGATCGAGTTTGAAGGCTCCAGCAACACTCTGGGTGATTAAAACATGATTTGGAGCGTGTTCGAAGAGATTTGGAGCGTGAAGAAGTTATTTTTGGAAATTATTCTCCGAAATAAAAAAAAAATATTCCGAGTAAAGAAGGATTTTCACGAGTTATTGCGGGGGATTGGATGATGCATGTGAGTATATAAAGGTTCTTTGGGTCGAGTAGAGGGGTTGTCGAGAGTTTGGGGAAGGCTAGGAAGCAAAGAGAAGCGAAAGAAAATCACACAGTGAAAGTTTCTGCTGCTGCTGGCAAGAGGAAGAAGATGAAGAATTGACGCTACATAAGCGTCGTTCTTCAACAGTTCCCGCAGCAGTTCTATTGTGTCGCTGTTTACAGCACTGTGTATGTATCGTTCTTTCCTACACTTAAGTTTATGCAGCGCAACAGTTAACAGCGCAATTGTAACGCTTATAACTGTTGCGAAATATCTGTTTAGCATTTTCTCATCATTTTATCAACTTGTTGGGCTATAAAATTGTATTTTGAGAACATGATTAATATGAGAGGCTAAACCCCAACACTGGGATGATGGAGGAAGCCGTACTTTATGCATATAAAAATTATATTTAATTCTTTTATGACTTCTTGCACTTTTATTAAATGTTTTATGATTTTTCTTAATTGATTGTCATTTCTTTTTATGGTTTATGCTTGGTCTTTGTACTTTTGATATGCCATGCTTTCGATTTACAGTTAATCTTCTAAAAATCTACCTTGGCAAGAATGAGAGTCCTTTTATTTGAACTATAACTGTTTGGAAAAAAATATAATAATTATATGAATAATTATGGTGGAATCCTGAATCCTAGTAACTCTTGATCTTGTGACAATTTTGTATATATTTATGTTTTAAAAATCTATTCAAGTCCGAGCAACGAACTTTTACTACCACTTTCAAAACTATAACAGTGTCCCTAGTGGCGGAGTGTTGTCTCCGTAGGGCTTACCAGAGGTATACCCCCAAAACCTTTTTACTCCAGACCCTAGCTATCTACACAGAACCTTGGAAGGCACTAAAGAATCTCCTTGGTTGGCATACTTATTGACTACAGGAGGAAGTACCCTGATGTGAAATTCCAATTGTTGTACATGAGTTTGCACTCAAGCATACTAAAATTCATATGAAGTGACAGAGCTCTACTCAGATAGTCGCACTATGGACATCAATATCCGGAGTCAAAACTAATCACATGGATAGATCAAGAAGATGGATATAGAAAAACATAGATGGTTTTGATGTTTACTAGGTGAACGGTGTTTCTCATATCTGTCTGAAGGCCTCCGCAAAAATGAACCTATCCTAATGGACTGAGATACTAGTCCGACTAATATCAACACACTGGCATATACAAGGGAACCAGTGATTGATAATCCTAACTCTAGGTCAACACAACTAGCATATACAAGGGTTCCAGTGGTCGACTTTATTGAATTTATTCCAGTTGGTCTGATGGTCTGGTCTCAATTTTTTTTTTGTATCTCAATCACTCTAATTCACACTAGCATTGGTAACAACTTGAATCGTGAGCCCCACCTAATCACTTAGAGAAACATAGTTTAAAAAAAAAACAAAATAAAAACAGAAGTGAAAAGGACTCAACGAGATATGGTGAAACTATCATTTTATTTCTAACACCTGAGCTCTGTGCTTTTATGAATAGACTCTTTAGATGTTGCCATCTAGTCAGATTGGTTCCTCAACTCCTACAACCAAAATGCTTCCATCCACTTAGATTGGTTAGTGCCATCCTTAATAAGCATAAATTTCTAGGTTCTGGAGTTTAATTGTGCAACTAAAAATTTTATCCTATACCCCTAAACTTAAATCTAACATTATCCTCAATGTTCTAAAGATCAAATTAAAATCATGAACAAGGAGAAAATGTTACCAATTGAAGCAAAAGAGATAAGGAAAGATATTACCGTGTTGCATGAGAATGGGTTACCTCCCAAGAAGTGCTAAGTTTAAAGTCTTCAGCCAGACTAAGAAAGGATTAGTCACCTTAGAAAATCATAAAGTAATAGCCGAAATATATGTGGGTCATCAAAACCAAATAGAGCTATGACAAGTAAAAGGAATCTGCAACATGCCAAGAAAATGAACAAATAAAGCACACCCTTGTCTAGTTTCCTGTTTAAGACAATTACATCTAGTTGTGGTTCAGGTTCAGTATCTATAACTGGTCCAAATAAAATATTTTCATGGGTTGCTTTTCCTCATAGGTTAGATCCAAATGTTCAGGTTCCAGAGTCTGGAAAAACTCAAATAAAAACTTAGAAGCACATAATAATAACCTGAATAATTTAGGATCCTCTAAGTCAATCAGTTTTTACTTACACAACTGACCACAAAGAGAGTGGTGATCTTCCTTAAACAAGTATGTCGACCCTAATCTCCTAAAGTAATTAGGTTTAGTCTCAAAACTTAATATTCGACACATTTGAAAATCAAACATTCCCACATTTGGAAGACAAATATTTGGTGGGAAAACAAAGTCAATCTGGGTATCATAGCCTGGGTAAACCACATCAACCAGAGGATGGGTTTCTAATAACTGAAATTTCTTGTGGACATCACTAGGTTCAGGAAAACGTGTATAAAGATAATCTTGTAAAATGGTTGAGGCACATATGTCAAGTCCCAAGTGAGGGATCTCTGTAATATCTAAAGGTAAGGCACAAGGATAATGATAAGCACCCCCAAACTTAGAGTTTTGGGTGTCTCTAGATAGACTAGCTATAATTTTCCTAATTTCTAGATCATCAGAATCTTGAAAATGGTCAATTTCTTCATGTAGATTATACTCAGGTGATGCATCCTCACTCATATTTAAAAGTTGTACGAGTTCATCTTCTTCGTCTAAGACTAATGTTTCTAAGTCTTGGGACTCTAAAATAGTATTCTCAGAATAAACTCGTTCCTCTAAACCATTATCGACTTCGAAAACAGAAAATACTACATCGTCTAAAACGGGGGTATTTCTACTCAAATCCTCATCCTTTTGAATAGATGAATAATTATTAAAATTATTTGGATTTTAACTAGAAATAATATTATTATTAAGCTCAGTTGGAGTAGCAAATTCCTGATCACTATGCCTATTTATTTCAAATTCTTCATCAACACTATCCTCATCATAATCATTATAATAACATGAAAATGGTTGAACCTCATCTAAACAAGTAGTGTAACCAATTTTATCCTCGTCATCCTGTTTATGCAAATAACTATCCTCATTTTCTAGGGTATTATTGGAGACCCTATATTGAAAATTAAGATTATTTCGAGCAATTCTTTCGTTCGTCTCAGCTATCAGCTTGAGGGATTCCTCTAAAGAAAGTTTTCTTTCTTCACAAACTAAGTTATTCATCTCAACTATCCTACGTGTCGACTCTTCTAACTTCCTGAGAGACTCTTCTAAAGGAGAAATATAAGAATTTTGCTCATATGACCGGTGCGTATGTGGATAGTAATTGGGCTCACCATGGTATGGACCATAATCTTCAAAAGGCTGATGTTCCCAACCACTATTCACACTATGGTCGAAATAGTAATGTCCATTTTGAAACAAAGTCGGATATTCATTGTATTGGCTATTGTAATACCAGTTCGACATTCTACTGCAGAGGTGTGAGTTGTCACACAAAATAAAACCCACTGACAGGGGATTCGTGGGTGGATAGAGTCTTACCTATTTGTGATAGAGGAGAAAAAGGATTCTGGGAGAACCCTATTTGTGATAACCGCAATGGCACGATATCCAACTAGTAGACAGAGGCAAGTACGGGTCGTTTCCACGAGGAGCGGTGGAAATACTCTAATCAATATCTCTAATCGTCTAACCAATAAAGATGTTTTTGGATTTTTAGAAAATAATAAAAACGAAGAAAATAAACTAAACTAATTGAATGAATCCAAAGAAAATATTGGTAACCAGGATTTACAGTATCCACCACAACTTCTATTCAGTTACTGAAATGAAACATAATCCATGAATTCTTTATTATTCGTTTTATCGACATCACCTATTATATGTATTAGCATCGCAAATATCACTGGTATACCCTAAGCATGGCACGTCAAAATACTAAATCTAAGCATGAACCATCAAATTGCATCAGCGAGAAATTTATACGAAACTAAAATATTAATTCACAAATAATTTATGGCTCTTCTAAGCATAACCCATCAAAGATATTAACCCAAGCATGGAATTATCAAATAATGAGACAAAAAATGTATTTGTCAACCTAACAACTACGCACAAAGGTTATATAAAATCGGTGAAGCAACAACTCATTTTTATCATTAAATCAATACATATAAAATCATGAGATTAATTTATTCAAATCAAAATAGTCTTTGCCAAATAACTCAATTCATTTGACCTATACTTGATGTGGTTTCAACATAAACCCTAGTTATGAAAATCTAGCAAGACATGATCATCGGTTTCTTAAAAGCCATCAAAAACAATAACAAAAGAGGAAAGATTAAACCAATGGTATCGTCTTCTTCCCTTGTTGTTGAGCTCTCAAACACATCGTCGCCTCATTTTTCTCTTCTCCGGTTTCTATTCGGCGTGTAGCCTCACAAAACTCCAGTCGGCCTCCCCTTTCTTCCTATTCGCCTTCTCTTCATATAGGTGGTGCTTCAAGTCTAACATAAGACCTAGCAACATTTGCAAGGCCCAGTCCATTCGGTCCATTTAGCCTCCATTCCCTTTTTCGACTTCACTGACTTCTCATTTTTAATTTATGTCAGTTCACTCACCGCAAAAAACAATGTCACCCCCAGCTTGCCATCACCGATCGCACCAAACTCTACCGGCAGCATCAATTCTTCTTCCTGCCACAGCTGTCAACATCAGCAACAAACCAATCTCTTGCATTTCTTCGTTGAGAACCCCAGCTCTGTCTTCGCACAACCACATCACCACCGTCTTCTATAACCTTCCGAGTCTCGTCTTCCAAACCATCACAACGCAGTAGGGGTGTAAATATTACCCGAAAAAACTCAGCCTGCCCGTACCCGCCCAAGCCCTCCTGTACCTGAAATTGCCCAAAGCATGTTATGGCCCGTTGCGGGCTACCCGGCCTGGCCTGGTTAGTGTGAACGGGCGGGCCCAGGCTTTCTCCAAAATTTTTCTACCCGGCCTGGTGCCCGCCCAAACTACTTGACCCATTACCCGTTCTATCTGCCCGCCCAAACTACTTGACCCATTACCCGTTCTATCTACCCAACCCAAGTGCCTGGTCATTATTTCGATATACCCGAGAATATCTTGAATCTTCCATAATTCCATTCTTCCCTAAAACTAGCCAAAACAAAAGAAGGAAACAAGTTTATCTTTCTTTCCATATCTTTGGAGAAAATCAGAAAATATTTCATCTTATCAATCTGCAGAAATTCTACCCAAACTTGCGGCAATTCTACCCAGAATTTTAGGAAGTTAGATTTCTTTATAAGCTAGTATGATTTTCTCTTTATCTCTGACTTTAGGGTTTCAACAAGAGAAGAATTTTCATCAGTCAAAAATCAAAAAAAAAAGAAAAATTGATCGGTGAATCGGAGGTGTCTGTGGCTGTAAGTATTTTCTTAAAACTTAATTTATATCTATCGAAGTTATGTTATCAATTTAATTTTTTAATTTCTAGTAATAAGTTTAAAGTATGATTATTGAGATTCTGAGAAATGAATTTCATGCTTATCAACTGTTTGTAGAGTTGTCTAAAACAAGTAATTGCATGTTATATTGTCCTCTAGATTCTGAGAAATACAGTTAGATCTGTATGGTTTAATATAATTGCATGTTATACTGTCCTCTAGATTCTGAGAAATACAGTTAGATATGTATGGTTTAATATAGAGTAATCAATAGTTGTATTCACAGCTTCTTTTAATAAGTTAGATCTCAAAAGCACAAGCTTTTTCAGATGCACACAGTAACTAATAAGTTAGATCTCAAAAGTACAAGTTTTTTACATATACTTAACTATCTATGTTATGTTGTTAGCAGGAACATACAACATGGATAATACTGAAGTTCAAATGAATACTCAAGGAGATAATGGGACTAACTTGAACGGTGATGTTGCTTCCTCCACAAATCCATCAACTATAACCACAGATGAAGGGAAGCAAAAAGAATCTAGGCTGAGATCAAAGGTGTGGGGTGATTACGAACGCTTTACAATGGCAGATCCAGAAAACCCTACCAAAGTCTTAAAGAGAGCACGTTGCAAACTATGCACCGTTGATTTTTCTGGGGATCCTGGTGCAGGCACATCACATCTCAATAGACATACTATAAGCTGTCAGAAAAAGAAAAAAGCTGATTCCGAGCAGACCTTAATAGCCAGGGATGGGGAAGGTAATATCATTTCTTTTCATTTTAGTCAAGCTAGAGCAAGAAATAATATATTAAACTTATTATCTTGCGTGAACTTCCTTTCCAATTCGTTGAAGATAAATTTTTTGCATGGTGTATCAACGACAGCTTTCATCCTAGTTTTGTTAGTTTTAGTCGAATTACTGCTCGAAATGATATCTTGAAGTTTTTTAGAGAAGGGAAAGAAAATTTGAAAAAAGTTCTTTTGGAAAATTCAGGAAAAATTTCTTTGACTTCAGATATTTGGTTATCAAAACGTCAGAAATTAAGTTATATTTCACTCACTGGCCATTTTATTGATAAGGATTGGGTGCTAAGAAAAAGAATCTTGTCTTATTTATTAATCGATGTGTCACACACCGGAGAACAAATTGTTGAGATGATTAATCAAATGTTAGTTAATGATTGGGAAATTTCTCAAAAAGTATTTTCTCTTTCGATGGATAACGCTAGTGCAAATACATTGTCAATCAAACATTTGAAAGTGTTAATGCCTAACCTTCAATCGAAAGGGGATTTATTTCACGTGCGTTGTTGCTGCCATATACTAAATTTAGTTGTTCAAGACGGATTAATATTTAAGGAATTTAAGGAGATGCTTGAAAATTTTAAGGATACTATAGCTTTTATGTTTGCTTCTTCTATGAGATATGGACAGTTCAGAAATGCATGTCGGTCAGTGGGTATGCGTCCTAAAAAGCTCCAAACTGATTGTGAGCATAGGTGGAACTCCACTTATATGATGTTAAAAGATGTACTTCCCTATCGTAACGCAATTCAAAGGTGTATCGCAGATATGGAATGTCGTTACAGTGTAACTCATTCTGATTGGGAATATGCTGAAATTTTTTGCAGCCTTTTTATGAAGCAACTAACTACTTTTCTGGCGTTGATTATGCAACAAGTAACTCTGTTCCTAGATTTTTGTTTGTTATCGGAAAAGTTTTTCAGCTCACATAGATATTCCTAGTTTGAAGGTCATTATTGCTACCATGGAAGAAAAATTCGTAAAATATCGGGGTGAGACTCCTCATTTGTTTGCGATAGCTTGCATATTGGACCCTCAACTTAACTTCAAAGGTATGGAAACTACTTTGTCTGACATTGAGGAATGCTTCGGTACTTCTGCATATACAATTCGATGTCATAAGGAGCAAAGCAGTTTAATATCTCAAAGATGAAAAGTCTTTTTGCTGAGTACGTAACTGCCATGGAAGTGGACGGACAAGTGAATACCGTTTCTAATACTTCTGCAACTCTCACTAGTACACATCCACCTTTACAGGGAAATTCATGGGATGCTAGCTCCTCCTCCTCAGTTGAAGACATTTTTTGGGAATCTCGAAGTAGGCATAGAAGTGACCCGCTTGCTACAAAATCACAAGAACTTACAAGGTATTATGCTGAGCCACCACCAAGTTTAGAGGAGATGAAAAGTTTTGATGTATTGGCTTGGTGGAAACAAAATGAAAAGAGGTATCCAGTCCTTTCTTGCATTTCGCGTGATGTCTTAGCAGTTCAGGTGTCCACGGTTGCATTTGAATCAGCCTTTTCTCTCGGAAAGCGTGTTGTAGGTGATTATCGGAGCTGTTTAACGCCAAAAATGTTGGAGTCTTGTGTGTTTTTGAAATATTGGTGGAAAGCTGAGTTTAAAGACTACCTTCAAACCATGGATCCATTGAACGATGATATTTCCATGGAAGATGAAGACGATCAAGTGTCCACTTGATTCAGTTTATCTTTAAGGTATGTTACTATTGACAGTCAAAACATATATGATTTCTATGTTATTATTAATTCTGACAGATTTTCTAACTCAGTTGATAGTTTCATAAAAATGTGTAGGTAGTCTAGTACATAACATTAGTTCAGTTGATAGTTGATAGTTTTATAAAAAGATAACAAAGTTTAGACCCAACTGCAAGTGATAACACAGTGAATTTTTGGAATGTAATTACAACTCTTCACCAACCTTGAAGATAGAAGAATGTGGATGGAACTAGTCAAAAAAATCAGAAAAGCAATCCCATCATCCCAGTTGTGTGCAATGGTCCTAGTACATAACATTAGTTCAGTTGATAGTTGATAGTTGATAGTTTTATAAAAAGATAACAAAAGCAACTAGTCAGTAGGCAACCAAAATATGTTTTTCTTTTCTGGTGATAAGATTTCACTGTATATTGTATAGTATAGTGTATAACTCTTTAATGTTGCTCTCTTTTTAATATGTGTAGGTAAAGGAGCATAGAGTTCCAAGTTGTTAGACTGCATGAATAAACAAGTTATTCAAGACTTAGAGAAGCGCCTGGGAGCTCATGGATAGTCTTTTTTAATTATGAACAAACAATTTTCTTAGAGTTTAGTTATTCTTTTGATAGGAATTTTATGTTTTTTTTTTCTGCATCCTCCAAGACTATTAAGTATTTGTTCATTACATTGTTTAGACATTCTAAAGTTGCTTCTCTAGTTATATTGTAATTCAAACATGAATATGAGTTATATGACAGACAAGAAAAAGGTGGCCTGCCCGGCCTGCATGGCCTGGCCTGTTTAATATTTGGGCTTTGAGCAGGCTTTGGACTTGGAAATTATTTTTACTTCCCGGCCTGTCAGGCATTTTGGTAACTTAACCCATAGCCTATCCAGCCCGGACTGATATACAAAACAGGCCAGGCATCCCGGCCTGCCCGAATTTACACCCCTACAACGCAGCATAATCAAACCAGCCAACACCGGACCCCAACTTCACTTTCCATTTTGTCCGTCTTCATTCGATTCATACCAACGAAACCCGATACACTTCTGCCTTCGAAGAACTTGTTCAACAGCTTTCATCGTCACTACCTGCAAGCAGAAACCCACCAATTCTCGGCACACGACCATCAACGGAAACCACTTAGGTCCACAGCAACGGTCCAACTCGTCTCAACCAACACAGAGCCAGTCACTAATTACCACCATGTATGCATAAACTCCAGCCTACACCATTTCCATTCTTGCCTGAGCTTCATCACCACAAGTAATATAGCTCTGCCGATATCTTCTCATGTGATTCAATAATCACCAAGTCTTCATTCAATAACAGTCAATAACCCGTCGATACTGCCGTCATCAGCCAACAAAACCACTTTGCTGCTCTTCATTCCCTGATCATCTAGATTCCGAGTAGTTTTGGTTGCTTCCAATTCTTATACCAATCGAGAGAGTTTCACAGTTCAAAGTCACCACAAACCCAAGCTACCAGATTCACCGTTCATCTCCAACTCCTAATTCGATAACAGCACCATCCCTATCTAGCCTTCAACATTTCCCACCATTGAGACCATTTAACAACACCAGTTCAAGATAACAACGCCTGCGACTTCCTGCACTGATTTCCTGCCATTAACCCAATTCATTCTCGACTTTACAGCCAATATCCTTGCATCCTTGCTTCGTTTGCTGACAAATCATCACAATTTAAGAACATGAACTCCACTGCCTTGCTGTTGGATGCGAATTGTTCTCTCGACCCCTTGATAAGGAGCCAGAACTCGACCCCATCTGTCCATGGCATCTGAGCCTCATCACTGTCGTCTACAGTTCACGTCAAAACCCATCATCACTCGGATGGAAGCTTAATTCCATTTCCTTTCATGCCTTGTCTCACTGCTGCCAACTGAACACTCAACTCAATATCCGTTGATGTGTTACTGTTGTGAGAAGCCCTTAACTCCAGCTTCCGTTCTCCCTGCAACCAATTCACAGCAGCAACGGCATAAATTTCATAATACATCTTCAATACAAACCCATATAACACATCCATCAAACCCCATCGGAACAGCCAGTAAATCCACATCCACAATCTCATGTTGTTGTTATTGGAGGAGGTCTTCAAATCCATCTTCATTTCATGGCAGAGATTTGCCCATACGGCCACCAGACTCGACGCCAGTTTCAGCTGACACATTGGAACAACACTACTGCATAAGTTTTCAGCTCCATATACAACCACCAACATTTCTTGCTCTCGTTTGTTGTTGCAGGAACTCGAAACAATCACCACTGGAAATAATATCTAGTGCCACAAATGCTTTTTGTTTACTCCACTAGCGGGTGCACGTGCCTGGCAAAGAAGAAAAATTATTTGCTCCCTTAACCGACATCTTTGAGCCTTTGGAAACTGAATGACTTCCATGCTGCTGATATAAAGAAATACCAGGCCAGCCGATTGTTTTCCTCGTAAACACCATTTAGCTTCCAAATTAGATGTTTATCTTCGGATGATCCGATTTGCTCGTACTTTCTACAAAATCACTAAAATAATGTTGTTAGCCATAATATTGAGTCCTAGCTAATATAAATATGGGTATAAAATGTAGCAGTTACGTGCTTATCAACACCGCCACACTTATATTTTGCTAGTCCTCGAGCAAAACAAAGAATTGACCCGCTACACAGCTGGTCACATCATAAAAGAAAATTAGACCCGCTACATAGCTGATCATAAAATGAAAATTTGAAATATCATACACAAGACCCGCTAAACAGCTGGTCATGAAAAATACCATACACAAGACCCGCTACACAACTGGTCATAACCCTAAAAACCATGATGATAATAAAAAAAATTTAAGACCCGCTACATAGCTGATCATTTTTTTTTCTTTTTAGACCCGCTACACAACTGGTCATAATATACCTGCAAACCTACAATAGACTCGCTCCACAACTGGTCATAAATTGCAAAAAAAAAAAAAATCCTCAAAAAAGAAAAGGAAAAAGTTAACCGCTCCTTCACACTTGAACATTACATTGTCCTCAATGTAATTGATTCATCCAACGTAAAATTTAATATGGGAAATTCATAATATGCTAAAATAAACAAAATAAAAATAAAATAAGAAAATAGAATTACCTACTGGAATATACATAAAGGATCCCCATACACTAATAACCTGAAAATTTGGGATCAACCCAAAATACAGCATTTACAAATGACAGCTTCGCACTTATGTCATGACAACGTGAAGACGCAGAAACTATTAAAAACAAGGGATAACCCCCAAACCTAGTTTTTACTACACATGGAAGTGCATAAAGAACAAAATATGGGGATTCTATTGAGACTAGGGAATTATCAATCGGCTTATGCACAATATCATTAATAGGCAAGTCCTCTGGGTGCTTAGATGCAAAGTAATCCAACAAAATTTTAGAAGCACACAATTCTAACCCTAAATTAGGTAAATTTTGGAAGTCTAAGGGTTTAGAAACAAATGCTAAGTCGGGTGAATGATCTTATGAGATAGATTCATCCATGGAATTAGGCAAATCATCCACACAATCATCCACGGGCTCATTTATATGTTCTGTCTGGAATAGAGAGTCAGTACAATATTCATCATCATCAGCAAATAATTTTTGGCATTCAATAACTCTCAATCTTTGTTCCAAACTAGGCGGTGTGTGTTTGTAATACTTCTCATATATTGTTAAAGGCGATTCTTCACTTACCACATGTGGAGCAAAAAATCCATATCGTTGCCTATGCATATACTCCCCAAGCGTTATATCAGAAGATGTCTCCTGAGAATGTGAATTTCTACGCTTATATTCTGCAAGTGTCATCTTAGATGACGTCTCGTACAAAGAATTCATCATCCTCAAAAAGTCTCCTGAAATAAAATTCTAAAACACAAAAGGAGTCAAAAGGAAAAAGAAATACTAAAACAAATTAAGAATATTGTACAAAAATAAAATAAAAATCTAACTATTTACAGAATCAAAAACACCAATTACAATATTCCACAGCCGCTCCCCGGCAGCGGCGCCAAAAATTGATGTAGTTTTTTAAGTGGTAAATAAAGTTCGTTCAACTCGGACTTGTGTAGACTCAATTTCTCTTATTAATGATAGAAAACAATAAAAATAAAGAAAATATATACACAAGGTTTGTCACAATGTCGAGAGATTACTGAGACTCAGGATTCCACCAAAAAATACCATGTGGTTCAAAAATCAATTCTTAGACAATTATAGCTCTTGTTTATTGACTCTAATTCTTTGCCAGGGTAGATTTTAAAAAGATTAACTGTAAATCACTAGCATGATGCATCAAAGGCACTTAGACCAAGCATACATCATCATACGACTTCACAACTAATTAAGAAAAATCATAAAATGATTAAATTAATGCAAAAAGTCATAAAAAGAATTAAATATAATTACCACACGTATGAAATATGGCTTCCTCCGTCATCCCAGTGTTGGGGCTTAGCTCTTCATATTAATCATAATCTCAAAATATGTGTTTGTTGCTCAAAAGATGATTAAAAGAGTGAAAAGTAATAACACAGACAGTTTGCAACAGTGTATTGGTGTTGCAAAACAGCTGTTTCAATGGAACTGTTACAGAAAAAATGTTGCTTTGTCGCTGATTTTAAATCCCTAGAATAAGACTTCCCTGAACAGCTTAATGTTCTTCAGCCGTTAAACAACGACACTTTTCTGCGACTGTCTACCGAGGATCAATGTTCTTCAGATGTTCTTCTTCTTCAACAGCAGTAGCAGCAGAAACAGAGTTTGGTAAAGCTCTGATTTCTTCTTCTCTGGCTCTCCTTAGGTTCCCAAACTCTCGACACCTCTTCTATATGACCAAGACATCTATTTATATCAAAAATACCGATTAAATCTCTACCAAATCTTCCAAAATCTCTTTCCTTCTCTTCACGGCCAAGTTGCGACAATTTCTTGTTTTATGATTTCTACGCGTTTCTGAGCTTTCCTTTTTATTCTAAACTCTTCCTTAGATAGATACAAATCTTTGGGAAGGTTTACAGCGTTTTAATCACTCTAAAATTCCCTAAAACATGTCACACATGACTTTCCATATTTTCTTGTTGTGAGAAAAATTCGTCGATTGAGCCCAATCTAATCGATTTAAACACCCATATCAGATTCCTAGACCCATAAGGAGTCTATCCTATGAAAATCAGAGGTTTAATCGACCTCAAACTCCTCCAAATCACGATTGCAAAAACTGATCTTTAACTACACTTCTTTTCCCGCCAAAATCTTTTTTTTTTAATGTTGAAGATGGTTGAGTAGGGGTGCGATTAACAGATGCCTGGAAATGGGATGCCCCTTAGTAATTAGGTTATCCCTTATCCAAAGTGAGGGTCCGAATAGAAAATGTCCTCCCATGAACGCAAAAAACACTTTTCGAGCCAATTTCGCCGCAAAATCTTATTTTTCCAAAAACGCCTACAAAGACATAAAAAGCCAAAATAAATACAAAATCGAGCACTAACAATATATACAATTGAGATTATATCAGACACAAAAATGTGTCTATCAACTTGCTACACATGGCAATCTGCTACACGTTTTCCATGAAAAACACTCGAGACATCAAACATGTCACAAATTGGGGGATACTCATCAAGGTATCGGTCTGGCGGTTTACAGCGTGCGGTGTGCAACACACCAATTATATGAAAGTGTCATAAAGCATGGAAGTTAGTGGCGGAAAGAAGTAGTGGGTGTAAACTAACTCGTTTCCTTCATAGTGGGAACGTGGTCTCTGGCATTTACACATTACCCCACTTCTCCATCACTCAATCATTCCCACTTTCTACGAGATCATGGTGCGTTCAATATGACTTGTATAAATAGGTTATACCTATTTCAACCAAATAACAACAGTTTTGGTTAACAACAATACAGTATCCAGAAAACATAGAATAACTAATAGCTTACAATCCGCAAGCCAGTTACATATTCTGATACAAGTCATAAAATAGCCACACCTTCAAAATTAACCATTATGGTCTCAACACCTTCTTCGCTTCCCTTCCTAAGACCAACCCTTCTCCTTCACTTTGTGACCGAAGCAAGACTGGAACGACCATTTCTTGGTTTGGGCCAAGATTGTACATATTGATCTCTCGAATATAAAGTACTCCCGTGCAGTGCATTTGTTTTAGGTTTAGATTCGTTTCTCATCCACACACCCAAATTTACCAAAACCAGCAGAAACGGTTTGTACCCATAAACACACAGATAGTGCTGGTCGACAAGTCGTGTTTTCCCCTCCTGGAAAAGAGTACACTATTTTTGTTTGATTTTCCCTTGCAACTCTCAGAGTCTTGATGGTTACAATGTTTAAGTCGGAGTCCGCGTCAATCAGTGCGCTTTCAAACTCGATACCTTTCAGATGAGTAAAGGTTAAGAGTCCCCAGTCACATTTACCATTCGTACCTTCCAAGAGTGACTGGGATTTCGGGGGTAGCTTCTCCAATTGAAGACAATCGCCTGCCCAACGCAACACGGTTAAGGGCTGGAAATATATGCTCCATCATAGATTACACGGTTTTGTGAACAGAGTCCCCAAAAAGCGTTAATGCACAACTCCACCAATTGATGTTCAGTCACATTTGGATCATGACAATCTAACGCCCGAATTCTGAATCCTTTGAAATAATCATTAGGATGTTCGTTGCTTCGCTCCCTTAGAGTTGTGGCCTTTTCCGTCTGAGTTTTGGCAAGAACTTCCTGTCTCTCCATTAAATCGATAATGGTAATGGGAGGTTGGTTTCCTCTAGCTCCTCCAGTCTCTCGTCCTGAAGAAGAATTGGTAGCATCCATGGTGATGATTGGAGGCGTCATGCTCAAAGGAATATTAGGAGTAGTGGCGGCTTTGGCTCTGGTAATAGGAGGTGTCACACCAGAGGGGATGCTTCCGGTGTTGCTGGTGTTGGTGCTAGAGGGTGTAACATCATGGGATGTGTTGAATGCACTTGCATAAGGTACATTGGTGTTGGTCATTCCCTTTTTCTCTCGTTGGATACGTCCACATACTCTGTCTACATCGTCGTTGGCGGGGGCACAGACCTCATATAAGGATTCAACAGTTTTTGTGCCATCTCTGAAATTGGTGGCGTTCTCTGAGCGAATGTTTGCTGGATCTTGCTACAACCAGTTCGTCATACTCTTTAAGAGACAAAACATCTCATTTTGTGGCTTGACAATATCGTCTTGATTTGCGACAACATCTTCTAATATTTTTGCCATACCTTCCATGATGATTGGATTTCGAGCATCATCGGCTTTGGAAGTATTTGGGATTGGTGACTGAAGTGAATTCTGATTAATGATTGAATTTAGACCTAAGATCCACCATCTTGAGTTTGGGAAGATTGGAATGAAAATTGAGAAATTGGCTTCGTAACCGAGAGATTAATCTCCCATTGTGGTCGCCAATTGTTTATGGGTGAAAACTGTTTCCGCTGGTTTTGGTAAATTTGGGTGTGTTGATGAGAAACAAGCCTAAACCTTAAACAAATGCACTGCACGGGAGTACTTTAGATTCGAGAGATCAATCTATATAATCCTGTCCTAAACCAAGAAATGGTCGTTCCATTCTTGCTTCAGTCACAAAGTGAAGGAGAAGGGTTAGTCTTAAGGAGGGAAGCAAGAAGGTGTTGAGACCAGAATGGTTAATTCTGAAGGTGTGTCTATTTTATGACTTGTATCAGAATGTGGAACTGGCTTGCGGAATGTAAGTTATCATTTCTTTTGTGTTTTTCTGGATACTTGTGTTGTTGTTAACCAAAACTCTGTTATTTGGTCGAAATAGGTAGAACCTATTTATACAAGTCATATTGAACGCACCCTGATCTCGTAGAAAGTGGTAATGATTGAGTGATGGAGAAGTGGGGTCGTGTGTAAATGCCAGAAACCACGTTACCACTATGAAGGAGACGGGTTAGTTTACAGCAACTACTTCTTGCTGCCACTAACTGCCCTGCTTGACACTTTATTATGATGGGCGTATTGTTAGAGCATTGCTCGGTCGAACTTGCATGCGTTTCTATCTCAAGAATGTTTGTCAATATTAGTGATCAAAACTATATGTCTTGATTTCTAGTTTACTTATGACTAAGTCTCGTTCTAGGATAGTCAAGTGTAGTTGAAGCTCCAGACTCCATGGCGATCATCTTACAAAGACGAATAACTACTCGAGGAACCTGTGGAACTTCATCCGACTAAAAGGTATGTGGAGACTTGAACTTATCTATCACTGAAAAGTCTATTATATCTCCTACTCTTGAGACAAATTCGTTTAAGTATGATAGTTTTCATACATACACATTTGCTATTTCGATCCGAGTTTACTCGCTTATCTTTTTCTCGAAATATGTGTTGGTAAGATTTCGCTTTAACCATTTTCATCTTTACCCGTGACGAAAGTCATGATGACGTTTCAATCTTGAAAATAGATTTGATGACGATAGTCGTGAATAACGATTGTTATAACATTATAGAAGAATGTTTCAATGATTAAAATGTAAAGTTGAGATTACCATCTATGGATATAAGCATATATAGTATTTTCGCACATTAGTGTATAAATCCATGTACCAGAAGCCAAGTGCGTGCATATCTGTGCATGCGGTATTGGTGAAGGAGACAGGTTGAGTCCTCGTACCCGTACGCATACCCACGGAAGTTTTCATACCGAAAATTTATGCTGGAGTTTGTAAGTTTGCAAACTAGTAAACCAGTCACCTTAGGTATGCGTACCCACGGAAGTTTTCGAATCGAAAATTTATGCTGAGTTTATAAACTCAAATCCGGTAGCTAAGGTATGCATACCTGTACGCGTACTCAAGCTGGTGATATCTCAAATCGGTAGTTCATGAACTTAAAACAATAAATTATAAGGAATGCAATCTTTGCAAACCATGGCTATATTGTTCATGAATTGATTTAAGTGGATCAAACCGATTTTGTTTCAATTGTGTCTATGAATAAAGACCTAAGAAATTGAACAACTCTTCAACTAGTTCTTATGAGTCATTTGAATTAGTTATGAGAAAGATGAATACGGTTAATATGAAAGTACTCATATGGCTAACCATTTGTTAACTATTTGTGAACCAACTAAGTGTACACGTTTAGGTACGGTTACTCAAACCTAAATGAATAAATTTCATTTTTTTGTGTGACAAGCTAAGTGTCGGTCTAACGGTTGAAAGATATTAGCTTGGTTGAATCAGGTTTTTCATCTAACGGTGAATATTGAATGCTTTGTTACCAAGGAAACTTAGATTGTAAAACCTGATTTGAAAACTATATAAAGGAGACATCTAACATCTGTAAAAACTAATCCCCACACCTCCTGTGTGATACTAGTTGGTTTGCTAGAGTCGATTCTACTTTAACCTTAGGTTTCTTCTCAAGATCCTGTAGGTTAACGATTGAACTTTATTGGAATTGTGAAGCCAGACGAAACTACTTTTCTTGTAGTTGAGCGATCTGATCTTGCCATTTTCTATCGTACGAGTTCAATTGAATAATTGGCTTGAGATTATATCTCCGATAGGGCAAGATAAAAAGAAATCACAAACATCTACGTCTCATCGTTTGTGATTTCACAATATCTAGTTTCGCTACCGTACGATTTAGATTATTATGAGGTGATTGACAATACTAGGTTGTTCTTCGGGAATATAAGTTTGGTTTATCAATTAGTTCCTGTTCACCTTGATTTATCAAAAGACAGAACAATAACTCTTGGGTATTTCTATGGGAGACATATTTATTCAATTTTATATTTTCTGTGTGAGACAGATTTGTCTATCAAGTCTTCGACTTTGGGTCGTAGCAACTCTTAGTTGTGGGTGAGATCAGCTAAGGGAATCAAGTGCGTATTATCCTATTGGGATCAGAGACGTAAGGATCACAACTATACCTTGAATCAGTGTGAGATTGATTAAGGTTAAACTACAGTCCATACCAAAGTTAGTTTGTAGTAGACTAGTGTCTGTAGCGGCTTAATACAGCGTGGTGTTCAATCTGGACTAGGTCCCATGGTTTTTCTGCATTTGCGGTTTCCTCGTTAACAAAATTTCTGTTGTCTGTGTTATTTCTATTCCGCATTATATTTTGTTATATAATTGAAATATCATAGGTTGTGCGTTAAGATCAATAAATTAGAATATCCAACCTTTGGTTGTTGATTTAAATTGATTGACACTTGGATATTGGTCTTTGGTACCATCCAAGTTATTATCTTGTATTTGATAAAGACTCGCAGATTTCTATCTGCTTGAGTAAAGATCAAATAAAGTGAGAGATATATTAACTCCTCGATATACTTTTCTCTAGATTGAGTATGACTGTATAGTTGATTATCTATAAAGTATATTGGAGTTAGTTCATACAGATTGCTAATCGAAATATTGGGTGAGGTTTTTAGACCCCCACTTTTTCAATTGGTATCAGAGCGGGAAAACACGTTAAAGACCTTACAAGTACGTGTTTGTAGCGATCTGATTATGCACGAGTCTATCTCTACTAACGTACCAGGTCATAAATTACCAGATGATTCTAAAAGCTTGGATTCACCTGAGAGAACTGTCACATCCAAGTCAATATCTAAACATTCTCTTGATGTAAAAACGGTTGATTGGGAAACTCTTCTAGAAGAACAGTTGGATGAACTTTCTGATGAAGGTGATGCAGATATTGATAGAGATGCTGATGAGGAAGTCTCAGAGTATGTTAAGTTTTTGGATTCGTGGAATATGAATAAGATTACAACTTCTCATGTCTCACCTCTTCTGACTCCTCTCTGTCGAGAAAACAAGAAATTGAGAAGATGTTACGCATGTGTTTATTTTTCGAATCGTTCTAACGAATCGATCCTCAAGGATTCTGAGGAAAACCTACGTATGAAATAACTTGAATGTGATAATATTTATCAAAAGTACTTTTTGTTGGAAGAGAAACTTGCAGAATCTGAAGCAAGGTTTAACTCTCAACCAATTAGTTTTGATGACAGAGAAAGTGCTTGTCTCGCTCGAGAAAAACGCCTTGAGGCTGATTTAGATGCTGCTCTTGATAAAATCAAGGTGTTGGAAGATCACTTGAAAAAGTTCAATACTAGTTCAAGCAAATTAACCACTATGCTAGGAGCAAGTAAAAATCATCGTGATACACGAGGATTGGGCTATAAGGGAATAGATGCTCCAAGTATTAGCAAAGAGGTAAAATTTGTCAAGTCTAATGATTATTCTCAACAAAAGGTTTCCACTGATGGCAAAATTGAAATACCTTCACCGACAATTAAGGTTCGAAAGAGCAAAGTATATCAACCTCCAAAGTCAGCACATACAGATCGAGGTAAGAACATTCCTTATGTTTGCCACTATTGCGAAAATAAAGGTCACCTAGAAAGGAGATGTCGTTTCCGTATAAGGAATGAGAAACTTCATGATGTTCTTGTTTGGGCATCACAAGAAATTGTGAAACCAAGATATATGTTAAATCTAATCCCCTTAATGCTGCAGGTTGTAACTGTCCAACCTTTAGACAAAGGAATCAGTGTTGTGATAAACCTATTTTTGCCTATAAACGTCATACGAATCCTTTTCACAATCGTAATGGTTATCAAAAGGATAACTTCATAAAGACGAAGACAAGATCCGATGTTCCCAGTTGGAGACTAACTTGCAAAAGAATAGTAAATCCAATCATCTTTCGAGAAATCTTGAAGAGAGTAATGGGAAGAAGGTTCCGGTTGTTTCTAAACGCACTCATAAGTGGGTTCCAAAGAAAGTCAATGACACTTTGAGTGTGAAAAGGAATGATCTCCCAGAAAAATCCATGACTATAGAGAAGGTAGTATCCATGATGTTGGAACTTAAAGAGTTCTTTGGAAAGATGGATTTGGATGTGAAAGGTTCTAAAATTGATCTCTTTCATGATAATGCAAAAGTAACTTTTGGTGAGCAAGACATTATTCACCTCAACACAACTTGAGTTTGTAGTGCATCTTCACCAAGGAATGCCCTGTTATGTATACGGTGAGGGAAGCACGAAAATTGGGGCGCACAGATTATGTTTGGTAAGGATGTAGAATTCAATTGAATTCATCTAAAAAGGTATGTATATAAACTTGAGAAAGATTTGTGATTTTATTTTCTTAAAGAACTTATAATGATTCACGTACCTTTCTTATCGTTCTTTTCTACCTAACTTGTTGTGTTTAAGGTTCTTAAATGTTTAGGTTTGAAAATAACAGTTCGGGATGTTTGGACTACATGGTACACATACCAGGTATGCATAACATCATTTAAAATCAAAATTCATGGGTTTAGGTACGCATACCCGTTTGCATACTACTTCGGGTTATGAAAATTCGTCTGCAAACCCGTATGCATACTTGACGTCGATGTTCGGTAAATTTGTTTTGGCCGTAACTTCTTCGTACGAACTCGGAATGACCTCATTCTTTTTGATTTATCTTCCCCTTTGAATTATATTCAAAATGGTGATGAGAAATACTAAATGTGAATGAGTTGAGGTTGGTCTTTGTCTCGTATCTTGTTTTTGAGTGTTTTGCTCTGTTTCGTCGCACTTGTTCTACTGGACTTGGGCATTTGGATTCTTGGAGTAATTCTATTCTAAGATCATTTGTAGATTTTACAAGAATGATTTTGGGTGACACAAAGAAGGAAATTCAAGAATGGGCAGTAGTACACATTGCTATGGGATTCTTGAATGTTCACAATCATCTTATGTGAACTATGATGCGTGGTCTTTAATGACTTTGTATGTTCTTCTTTGTTAAGAAAATCTTTTTATACGCTTTTGGTAACCACTCTTGGTGTAAATCCGTGAGAAAAAGATTGATTCTACCTTCTAAGGACAAAGATTGATTTTTGCAGTATTAATCTTTATGGTTTTATATATTGCAATATGTTATGGGATATGTGTGTTTGCATCCGTGAACTATGATTATCCCATACACTGTCAAAATTTATGTCTTTCATATGTCGATATGCATGTATTGATAAGAGAATGAATGAACTTCTGACATGACAAAAGTTTTAAACCTATTATATGTCATTATGCAAATATTGATGGAAGATAAGATGAACTTTTGTTTACGAGGATTATGTCTATTATATGTCATTGTGCAAATAGTGATGGAAAATAGAATGAATCCTTGTTTATTCCGCAGTATTGATCTTCCTTGATGCATATTTTTATGTATGTACTGTGCGGCTCCATAAGTCTTCTTATGTGAGCATTTCCAACTAAATAAATCATAGATTCGTTTGTGGTTGTTTTGGTTGTGTATTCCAACTAAATTGATCATGGGTTCTCTTGTGGTTAGTTTAATTGAGAAGTTTTGGATACAAAATCATTTAGTAGTTTTTTTGTGTCCAAAGAAATTCTTATTTTCTTGTAAAAGTAAGGTCGCTCTTGTTGTTCTTTCGGGAATGACATCAAATGGGGGAGATTTCTTTTGAACTTGCGCTTAATTTCCATATCTTTGTGGGGAGCGCGGCTGTGGAATATTTGAGGAGTTATCTTGTATCTTTATAAACTCCGTGATGAATGCATTTAGCTCCGGCTTTATGATTGCATCAAAACAAAGTTGATATGTACTTTTCTTTGGTCTTGAAGTGTCTCCATGAGAATTTCATTAGGATCCCGTTTTCGTACCATTGCCAATTTTATTGACAAAAAGGGGGAGAATTAATTATTATTATTTATTTTTTTTTGCTTAATCACATATATTTATTAATTGAATGGCCAAATTACAAAAGTTTTACATCATAAAAAATAATAAGAACATGAAAAAGACATAAAAATGAAAACCTAACAAAACCTGTAATAGACTACATTAGGCATTTCTACTCTTTTCAAAAAAGCAGGTCTTCCAGAGTATACCATTCTTTCACCAACTTTTAATGTTGCTTCTCTCTTGGCTAAATCATCTGCAGAGAAGTCGATTTCTCTATAGCCATGCTGAAATACAATGCATTCTAGTTTTGTTTTTGCATTTATCCATCTTGATCTGAACATCCAAGGAATGAAATCATTGCAGAAATCATTTAGAATAGCTTTTGAGTCTGACCTGAATGAGCAATTGTATTTTGGAACTTGTAAAAAACTTACCTCTACAACTTCAGAGGAGCATACATATGCTACATATGGCCACATCATGCAGGTTCCGGTCCATATGCTAATGCTGGAGGAATGTGATGCTCAACTTCAGAAATTTCACTGCAGGATGTGGAAGGCAACAGGCTGAACCATCAAAGGCAAACTTCTTCACAAGTTTCTGGACCCTTTTAGGATGCGCAAAACTTTTGTCATCAAGATAATCACAGGAAGTAATAAAACAAAAAATTGGAGCAAAGCATCCTGCATATCGAAATTAAAAACATTGAGATTGCAATCCTTCACCATTGGAGTGAAAAGCAAAACAAAGCATACAGAAACTGCAATGTAGTGCACATTACCTTGGTTGGCTTGATACAAACCCTAAGGAAGTTCAGAGTTCATAAGTGGCAGCTCAATATAGTGTACATTATCCATGCCTCAGTTCATTATACTGCAGGAAAAGAACAACATTAATGACACAGTTACAGGGATTACACTCATCCATTTCTTTGATATAAAGGTACCTGAATATGACTGTTGAACAAACTGAACAATAAGGCCAATAAATACCTATGGAAGTGCATGATGGAAAAGTGTGAAGGAAGTGCTGAATTAACCTCACCGCTGCTAATCCATGACAGAACACCCGAAATAATTTCACCTCTATGTGCGAACCTGCATAGAAACAGTTACACGATGTCAGCTATGAAAAAGCTTTTTATGGAATTTCAGAAATCGAAGACAATTTACTTCAAACACATAACTGGAACTGTCTATTTGAAAAATAAAATATAACAGTTGTACATTCCACATTGAACTACAACAAGTTTCATTCTTCTCCCTCAACTTCATTATAAGACGCAAGACATCAGTGTAATAAAATTAGAAAGTGCTAACAGATGCAAACTTACCGAAATTGAACAATTAAATAATGAAGCTCTGTCCACAAAAAAAAAACAATATAATCAGTCACAGTAACACACATGTTGAAAAACCAAAACATCACAATTTGAATTCAAACAATGAGTAAATACATTATTACCTTGAAGACTGACATCTTTGGATTCGACCGCTCTCGACAGTTGCATAAACCAAGAGAGCAGAACAGAAGGTAAAGTAACTGCTCCCAGTAGTATCCCAGAAGCCTAAACAACACCAACAAAAAACAAATTAAGGCGAAATTTGAAACACAAAATGAAAAAATCGGCTCACCGGAGAAAAAAAACCCATCCTTCACTTCCTTCTTCATCTGAATCTCAACCAATAGCAACACAGACTCCCTTATTGTCTCCATTAACAAAAAAACTGAACGACACAACTCATCTTGCTGCCAAATCCAGAATTGAACTCAAACCCAATCTTTTATATTATGACTTAATCAAATACCCTGCATCTTCTCATAGACATCCATCTAACAGTCGGTGTCCAATTAGATGCAAACCTGTAATTCAATGGATGCAGCTTAAAACAAGAAACATGCATTTACTGGTTGCAGCTTAAAAAAAAAGTGGATGGAAAAGGTTGTACCAATTCAGAGAGCAACCTGTAGGGAAGGCAATATACACAGACTTTGGCTTCATAGGATGAGAAACAGCAGGAAGGTCAGATAGAAGTGGCTTTGCAATAGATAGTATCTCCTCGTGTTCAAGTCCATACCCAGAAAGTACAATACCAGGAACTATGTATTTTCCTGAAATGCTCAGTGCAATATACATTCTCAAATTAGAATGAACCCAAGACTCTGAACAAATAATCATATTGTAATTTTAAAAATGATATAAGCATATACAAAACTAACAAAAGACATAATGTTATAAGTCTTGAACTTACAGCAAAAAAGTTCTCCAAGAGCTCTCCATTTAATCTATCTACAGCATTTTCAGGAGCTAAAAGGGGATTCGCCAGTGCACAAGTGTATCACGTAGAATGAGGCGCTTCGAAAAGTAACCCATGAGGATTATTTTTAAGTTGTTGAATGTCTTATTTCACCTTCTCGAGCTGCAGCGACATAAACAAAAAATTCCATAAACATCAATTACAGAAATGTCAAAACATCATTGAATCAGTCCACAAGAAACCAAAACAAAAAACATTACCTGGTCTTTTTGGCATTCATCTGGCCTTGTACATTCACTAGGTTCTCTCATATGGCAAACAAAAATTTCTCTGGCTGTTTGTCCAGCCATGTCATACAACTTCTATCATCTTCATACAAACTAGAATTTGAGGAAACAGATCGCAATAAGTAACCACATCACTATACAGTATTAAATGACTCCCACGCCAAATCCTTCCAATAACCTTCCCATGTATAAAAACAATGAATCCTTCCCAAATGGCAAGCAGAGTAAAATATGATATGAGAATTACCATCAACAGTACTTCCTTAGAAACAAAACAAGAAAATAATATCTAAAATTTGAACTCACTTTGGAAAATGAAATGGATAGCCAACATATGATATTAGGAATAGATACAATCATCAATGACTGCATATCAATTCATATCAAGTTAGTTCATCTCAGCTCAATTCATATCAAACTAGTATATTTTGTCATGGATTGTGGGACCCTCATCAATAAAAAATATATGTTTGTTTAGGTTTGGTGGGGTCTTTATTAAATTTTAGGGTTTATATAATATTTTGTGGGTCTCTTTCATAATAAAATCTGTTATAATAACTAAAAAGTAGGAGAGAATAAAAAAATAAAACACTAAATATTACCGAGCGATTTACACTAAATCGCTAGCGGTGCTTACTCGGCCGCCCGGTGTAGTCTTGACCGAGCGGTCGAGACGGTAGATATTCGACCTGGCCTGGCTAAGTGGCAATTTTGGCACTTAGCCAGGCCAGTTTTCCAATTAGCCATCTCCATATTGGGTGCTTAAATGGCAAACATTCATTTTTGCCACACCCATAGGAAGGGGCCTAAATACCCATTTCATCTACTAAAAATTGAAAAAACCATAAATGCAATAAAACGATTCAGTAATCAAAAGATAGATAGAAAAATGAAAGGAGGTAGACCTGCTTGTTGATTTCAACACCAAACAGACCTCCAACTCATAATCTGCGTTCCTTGAAGAAAAGATCTGAAGGCTCTTTCAAGGATAGGTAAGAAAACAGTATAAACTGTCGTTTTTTCATCATAATCATCAACATGAAAAGGATATTACCGATCTAAACTGAAATTCAAAAGATAAATCATATTAGATGATGAAAGACTGAAACCCTAAAATCTGATTAATAAATTTAACCCTAAAATTGATTAACAAACTTACACAAGAACCCATAACACATATGATAATAAAAAGAGATGTGAAATCGAAATCCAACTGAGCACATATGATTATCTGTGAATTTTCATTGAAGAAAAAAAAGGGAGAGAGGCAGGAGCAGAAAAGAGAGAAAGAAAATGAGAAATGAGAAATGAAATTCGTCGATACCAAGGCATGGGATGAAGAGAGGTGCACATGTGAATGGCACACGCAGGGGGGAAAATATCCTCTAGTATTACTCATTTTGGGTGGAAAACAAAAGCACGCGTGTGAATGACACACACACAAATTTTAGGTGTTACGACAAAGCGTGCGACTGGTACGCCTATAAAAATAATTCGTAACGACTGGCCTCTGTTACGAATTGTAAAAAGATTCGTAACGACTTTCGCCTGTTACAGAATATTTCGCAACGACCATTTGTAACAGGAATTTCGTAATGGCCAGTAAGCCGTTACGAATTTTAGTTACTAATCTCAAAATTTGGTGTAGTGATCGTTCCGCGTGAAATTCTTTTTCACTTTTCGCTGAATGAAACAACGCTTGACCAGTCAAAGTGATTTATGAGTAATAATTTTAGTTATTTAGAAGTTCATTTTTAAATTTTAATTAGAAGTTAGTTTAGAAATAGAATTTTAATGTACTTTTTTAATTTTTAGAAGTAAAATTTCAATTTCTATGTACTTTTTTAATTTCTTCGAAAAACATTGTAACCTTGTTTTGCAATGTACTGAAAGAATTTCTTAGTTTGGTAAATTTTCAAATTTTGAAACAAACAACAGTTGGAACAAATTGTCAAACATTTCAAAATTCAAAATTTGAAAACATAGTCGTTGGTGGTATAAATTAGGTGTAGGAAAAAAAAGGTCAAACTCGATTTGCGCTGTATGGTTCAGCGCTGAGGAGCTGCGCGTTTCCATTCAGCGCAGACAGCCAACGCTGAACCATTCATCGGAGATACCCTGGAATATTCTTCTCTGCGGTTGAACCATTTCGCGAAAAGATGATTTTGGGTGCGTTGAACCTTTCAGTGAAACTATCTCGCTACTATCTCACATGCGAGATATATTTAGAGAGAGACATAGTGTTAAACAATAGACGACACCTTTTTCTATTCTGCAACGTTTTTTGACTAATCTAGCAGCCAAATCTAGACCATAGGACTTAGTCTACCTAGTAATTCCTAGTTTATACATTGACTGTTGTAGTGTGATCGTAACTATTTGATTGACGGCTTTTAGGGTGTCCAGGTGGCGGTACTTTATTTGAAAATTTATTTGGGAAACTTGGGAATATGCCCCAAAATCGGGAATATGCCCAGCCGTCCAAAATCTCATCCAAAATCGTTAAGTAGTCAACATTCACACACACTTGGAATTACACATACGAATTAGAAAACATATATATATTATATACTACCACGTTTACAAGGTTCAAAAACATATTCAGACAGAAAAAACCTCGAAGAAATTAGAAAAAAAGTTCCGACATATTTACGATAAATTGACTATTTAACGGTTCCTTGATGGAAACCGTTACTTTGGAGTATATTCCCGAAAACTGGAATCCCCAACGTGATAGTTGATTTTGGGCATATCCCCAAGTTTCCCAATTTATTTCTGTCTCCTCTCCTGAATTTCCCCTTTTCTCTCTGTTGTCTTGTGCTGTGGGTAGCGCCATGTTTGAATTTTGAGTCTAGTGGGATACAATCAGTCTGTCTCTTATCCTATTGGTATTCTAGGATTTTGAGCAGCGGCAGAGCAATCTCTCCCTCTCTACTTCTCGTTAAAATGTAAATGCACTGTTTTATGATTCATCTATTTCAGTAGTGTAAATTGAAGTTAGTTTTATTTTTTATTGTTTCTAGGTTTAATGGGCTATGATTTTTATGTATCATTTTGAATTGGATATTTGTATTGATTAGGGAGAATGGTTTTGAGTCCATGGAATCAAAAAAAGATGGAGAGATTAATTGTTTGAAACCTATGGATGCTGAATAACTCAGAGAGAATGCTCACAAAATGGTGGATTTCATTGCTGATTATTGTAAAAACCTTGAGACGTTTCCTTTTTTAAGTCAAGTTGAGGTATTAATTAGGATATCACTATCAATTTATACCCTTATCCATTTGTTATTAGTCTTCCAGGTGTTTGATCATATTTTCCATGTCTTACTCTGCAGCCTGGTTACCTAGGCAAGCTTTTACCAGATTCTGCCCCGAATCATCCCGAGTCACTGGAAAATGTACTCGCTGGTAATTTCCTCTACATGGTTAACCCCTTTAATAAATGTTTCGATAGGTTTCATAATCGATTTTTGTTTGTAAAGACCTTATGTTTGTTTATCTAAAACACCCATGATTTGCTTTTTTTGTGGTTAACCACGCACAGATGTTCAATCAAAGATTATACCTGGTGTAACACATTGGCAAAGCCCCGGTTATTTTGCATATTTTCCTTCTGATTCTAGCACTGCTGGGTTCTTAGGAGAAATGCTTAGTGCTGGTTTTAACATTATTGGGTTCAGCTGGGTTACTTCTCCTGCTGCAACAGAACTCGAAGTCATTGTACTGGATTGGCTTGCGAAAATGCTGCAATTACCTGAACATTTACTTTCTTCAGGTAAGAACTCCCAATAGGGATTTCATTATGATAAAACTCATATGCCGCATAGCCCAAAGGATACCGCGTTTAAGTTCATGACATAAGTGCTATTATGAGAACTCACTTTACTGTTACATTTGGTGTCCTAAGGCCATATGCAAGTAAAAATATCATTATATGGTTCTTTTAAAATCATAAGTCACTACTTTAGAGTCTCCAATGAATTCAACAAATATAAGTTTCAGTTTGAATATATCACCAGTGTTGTACGTTTTCTCTCATTAGCAACTATAAACCACATTTGGTTATCCTTCTTACAATCACGTCGCAGGGAAAGGTGATGGGGTGATTCAGGGTACAGCAAGTGAAGCAATTCTAGTAGCATTACTTGCTGCACGTGACAAGGTGTTGAAGAAGGTTGGAAAAACCTCTCTTCCTCAACTTGTTGCATATGCATCCGATCAAGCACATGCATCCATGCAAAAGGCGTGCCAGATATATTGAGAGTATTTTTGAGTGTACTTTTATATTTGTATGTACCTTTTTTAACTTTTTCTTTGTGAATCTAGTTTTAGTAACATATGAAGGCTACAGCTAGTTACATGAAGTTATCTTTCTTTTATGCTACCTTAGCATTTGTATAAACAGGATTTTGATAAAAAAAGGATAATATACGGTTTGGAATGGTGTCAATGGAGGGCAGTCCTGTATTTAGACTAAACTACTGTATTACTTTCTTCTTCGCAATTTGTGTTAGGTTGCAAACTCCTAAAAAAGAGGGAGGTAACTGTTCTGAGATGTTTCTTTCATGGTGACATAGATTGCTGGGGTTCATCCAGAGAATTGTAGACTGGTGAAAACAAATTCTTCTACTAATTATGCACTATCCCCTGACGTACTTCGTGAAGAAATCTCCAAAGACATTGCAGCTGGTCTAATACCCTTTTTCCTATCTAGCACAGTAAGAGGAATAAAACCTTAAGAGTCTTGGCAAGATTGTCCTGTGGTTAAGGATGTTATAGTACTACGTACGGTGTATTAGTGTTTTGTTTCTTACTCATTGATGAAAAACTGGAATGTGTCAATTGTCAGGTTGGTACAACTTCCTCAACAGCAGTGGATCCCTTGTCTTCTTTGGGGAAAATAGCCAAGGTAACATTTTTAACATAATGTATTGTTCTCAGAAAACCAAGCAGTGATATGCTCAAAAAAAATATAATCAAGACTGCAAGTGGATGCACCTTCTTGATTCTAAATCTTCTATCAACTTTTGGGATTTCGCTAATATTTTTAAGTATGTGCTTTTTAATATATTCTCGATAGGATAATGAGCTGTGGTTCCACGTTGATGCTGCATATGCTGGAAGCGCTTGTATATGTCCAGAATACCGCCAATATTTGGATGGTGTGGAGGAAGCGGACTCATTTAACATGAAT
Source organism: Papaver somniferum (assembly GCF_003573695.1). Taxonomy (NCBI): domain Eukaryota; kingdom Viridiplantae; phylum Streptophyta; class Magnoliopsida; order Ranunculales; family Papaveraceae; genus Papaver; species Papaver somniferum. The sequence continues at coordinate 176,315,065 of NC_039359.1, read as the reverse complement.
ACACACAAATGGTTTCTTACAAATTTTGATTGTTCACCTCTTTGGGTCAAGGTATGCCTTGTCATATATGTTTTTTTCAAATGTATGTACAGTTATAGATTCGTGATACAGTGGTGGCATCTTAAGCCGTGGCATGATTAATAGGACCGCAGTGCTTTGATTCCACCCCTTTCTACAAAACCAGAGTATTTGAAGAATAAGGTAAGTTTTTTTATCTACTATAAACCCTCATAATATTGATGTTTGCACTTCCCAAGAATGGTATAATCTTAAGAAGTTGCTGATATTACTCTGTAGGCTTCAGAAGAAAACATGGTATTGGATTTTAAAGACTGGCAAATTCCTCTTGGACGGCGATTTCGGTTAAAATTCTTTCTTTGACAATTTCATGCCAATTTAACCCGCGCATCATGTCATTGCTCATTTAAGTAGTAATCTTATATATGTTGTTTGCAATTTAATTTGAGATTATATCATAATAGCGTACAGTTTAAAAGCCAGAAATACAGTGATCACATAATGTGGAGCTATCTTATAGGTCACCGAAACTATGGATGGTGTTGCGATTATATGGTTTGGAGAACCTACAATGTTACATAAGAAATCATATTAAACTGGCCAAACATTTTGAAGATCTTGTTGCTGCTGATTCGAGATTTGAGGTAATCTAACTCTTACAATTTGGTCATAGTAGTGTCATGATTCTTCTTCTCCTGGATTCTGCCACTATTATCAGGCCCTTAATATATGGATCACCTTAAATTTCATTAAAGAGATTGTATTTCTGGTTTTGAACAATCATTTGTGTTTTCTTGTCATTTTTATAGATTGTTGTCCCTTGTGTATTTGCACTTATTTGTTTTCGCCTTCTTCCTGCCCATGATGATCAGGATTGTGGCAAGAAACTGAACCAGGACTTATTAAATTCTGTAAACTCAACGGGAAAAATCTTCATATCACATACCGTAAGCTCTATAAGCCTTGAATCTTACTTCCAGGGTTTCTTTTTGGTATATGATACAAGTTTCAGTACTCGGTAAGTTCATTACACCAAAAACTTACCGTTTTCCACTTGATTTTAAACAGGTTTTATCTGGAAAGTACATTCTTCGATTCGTGGTTGGAGCCCCGTTGACGGAAGAAAACCATATAATTTCGGCATGGAAGATATTTCAAGATCAGACTACCTTGTTAAAATCCAATTAATGTTAGCCGGTTTCATCATGGAATAACGGAATAGTAATAATAGATTGAGTTTACTGGATTTTTAACCAATTTTGTATTAATAACGTTTTGAGTATTCATGTTTGCTAAACGCTACAAGTGAAAAAATCATAACGACACCACAAATTAGGGATACACAATGGACTCGGCAATTAAAATAAAACTCTTGAATATTACTATATCGATAATCTCGAAACTTCTCGAGTAATGAACAAGTAAATGATTCCCTATTCAATAAGGAGTGCTGCTCGCACATAAGGCATCCAAGCTGGCATGGAGATCATCCAAATTCCATAATCCGCTCCAGGTATTATCACGCGTGGAACCCCCGGGTAAATCCACCTGGACAGCATTCGCTGAACTATTGTCCGATAACACATATTGATCAGCAAAGTTATTAATGTTGTTATAATTAGGGTACGTAGCAAAATTACATGACACTGTATTATCATTGTCTTCAAGTACTGACATGATTCTTTTCAAGTCCATATGGTTCTTTTGTTGTAGTTGCTGTTGCTGCTGCTCATACTGGAACTGTTGTTTTCTTAAAAGCCGTTTTTTCGACTTTTCAGGATTTTCAGAGGACTTTTTCCCCTTTGTTTTGAAATGAGTCCTCCAGTAATTCTTTATCTCATTATCAGTTCTGCCCGGTAAACTCCGGGCAATTGTCGACCACCTAATAATATGACACAAGAAAATTATCGTTAGCGATAAATATCAATGTACCTGATTAATTTAATTAACACAATATGCTGCTAGTAAGGTTTCTCAAGTAATAATAATCTTACCTGTTTCCCCACCTTGCATGGAGTTCTATAATGATGTTCTCTTCTTGTGGGGTAATTCTACCTCTCTTGAGATCAGGTCTCAAATAATTCACCCATCTCAACCTACAACTCTTCCCATTTCTCCTCAATCCTAAAACCAAAACAACAGTCGTACAACTTCAAATTGTTGGAACATATATATAGCTAATAAAATGATAATTTTCTAAACAAAATATTGCTATTCATACTGAAAGTCCAATTGAAATTCCTAACCAGACAGGCAACTCATCCGTTACCACGACAATTTTGTGAAGTCCGCTCAACGAAATCATCTAGACTCATTCAATAGAATATGGTATCGATAAATGTCATCAAATACTAGTCTTAAAACTCAAATGATGCCTCGTTCTGACGCTCTCCCCAAAGGACAACACAGGGCTGGGAAGCAGCGGAAGGTGAGCCTCACCTACCGCATACCCACTCTGGCTTGCCCTTTGGTGATGAACAAGGGAGGAATAAGGTGCACAGCCAGGGCACTTGCATATGCATTACTATCTATACCAATTTAGTAAAACTGTAAAAGCAAAGTTCAATGACCAAAGCATAAGAGTTGGTTCACAACCATCTTCGAAAACCGGATAATCAAATCCAGCTAACTTAGGCATGGGATTACAGATAGTAGTAGCAGCAGCAGCAATTAATAGTTTACCTGCAAATTTAGCAACAGAGTTCCATCTTCCTTCACCATGCAAACTAACATACTCAATAAGTAACTTATCTTCTTCAGCAGTCCAAGGACCTTTTCTCCATTCTTCTTCTTGATTGCTAATACCAGTAGTACCCCAACTACTCATCATGAGGTTTTCTTCATCCATGACTACAACTCCCCTGTAGCTAGCTCAGATATGGAAACCTAAGCTTTCTTCGTTTCTAATTTTGATCACTAAAACTAGTTTGATCGGGAAATTTTGTTGGATATGTTTCTAAAAATACTCTTAACTCTTATTTATATATGTATTTTTAGTAACTCTACTACCCTACCTAATTTGAATAAACTGTCCTCATCTAATCATCCTATTAATTAATTAATTAATTAATTAATTAATTACTATCCTCCTAAAATATCCTTCACCTTTTATTAACAAAGATACCCCTTGCTCGCCGTGTTGTGAATGGAGTAATATTGTTTTAGTTTATGTTCCAAGCATCGTTTTTTCTACGCCTTGCCTTCGGGTTGTTCAAGGCGTACGCAGGCCGGCGTAAAATTCATGTCTTATTTTCCGGGAATTAACATTGTTTCCTACTCATCCGACCCGATACTTATTACTGGAAAAGGGTTTTGGTCTTTGGACCACTAACTACTACTACAACCATATGAACCAAGCATCGGTCTAAACGAGCATTATCTTGTACAGAGTGTACGACGGTAATGTTGCATTCTCTTATTCATCTGATGACAAATTTTGAACCCACAACTTAATAACATATACAGTATTACGTACCTAAGACGGTCAAGTACTTCAATTTCTTAAACAGTTGACTCATTCAGATTTTCACAAAACTACCGAAAGCATTAATTTCCTTCTAGTAGGTTACTTTTGTTAACTCAGTTAGTTCTGCTTTGCATGAAAAATGTACTTATATATATGTCCACGTAGATGTCCTTGCATACCTCCACGTCGTGAATATCTGTAGCTCATAATTATATTAGGGGGTCATCCGATCGAATCATCGTTCCATTGATAGGTCGTAGGGATTTTGAGGAAACCCTAAAGTTGCCAACACATGGGGTGACATGTTGTAATAAGTGTTAATTTAACTCAGTTTATATAGTAATGTATAGTTAGTTGTTTAGTGGGGCAAAAAATTTACAAAAGAAACGCTACCAGCAGTCGACACGTACTAACTTGGGACAAATATTTTAAACCCTATATTATTACTCTTTTTAAGCAAAATTTCATAAACTTAAGACCAAAGCTAGCATTCCACACTTAGATTAAACAAAAGTATTAAGTGGGTTGTCGATGATGCATCAAAGAAAACTACTGCAACACCAATCAGTATGTAGCATCTGTTGTTTGATTCTCACTTGATTCACTTGTATATGTATGTTATACTTGGGACCATTCGTAGTTTCATTAATTAATTAATCAAAATGTCTCTTTTAGTGACGCGCGAAGCTTTGTGATTATTCCACTGATTTGATTCGATACAAGCACGTTTGTACGTATTTCTTCCATGGAGTGATGGAAGCCAAAAAAAGAAAAAACATCAACAACTTTGATGCTCATGGATGGTAAACTAAAATAGGGATTTCCAGAGGAAAATTATTTTGCCAAACCAATTAATGAAAAATCGGAAATGCTTGCCTCCATTCCATTGAATTTAATAACCTTCAAAATAAATAAATAATAATAATAATAATAGTAATAGTAATAAAAGAAAATGGTTCCATAGAATATGAAGCATTGCGGAGGTGCAATTGCGAGAAAAATGTAAGTTAGGTAAGAAACATCCCCAAATGTGTACAATCGTCTTAATTTGAGATTGATATCTGTATTATACATTCTTAATTTGAGATTGATATCTGTATTATACATTCAAGGAATTAATGGAAGGAATAAGATATATCTAGCCGATAGGAACTTACACCGTTTGTTGTCGAAGGCTTAGTTTGGTATTGCTGCAGTTTTTGTAAAAGCAATTTTGTGTTGTGCGTTGATGTGCTATGATGTGACAAGAAAACAGTTAGACATTTGGTAAAAAAATTAATTAAAGTTAAAGCTGATTAAAAAAGCAATCAAAGTGTGTTTGGTAAAACATGAGATTCAACCATTGCTTTTGTAGCAAATGACAAAAACGAATATATTTCTGAAAACAGTTTTATTCAATTTTATCGGGGTTAAAAATAATTAATTTTTTACTATTAAATTTAATATATAAAATATTAAATTTACTAATTGTCACTATTATTATGATTGTTAAAAAATTATTTTACTTACCATTTTTTAATATATATATATATATATATATATTTAGTTTCAAACAAAAAATCAAACTAAAATAAAATAATATTTGTTTTTATTTTTATTATTGACAAATTAGATGAAATGGTATATAAAATAGTATGAAAATAAAAAGTAATAATATTTAAAGAATAAAATATAAGAAATAAAAAATCAATTCTTTATATAAAAATAGAGTTTTTTCGAGCAACGTGGTTAATCGGAGCTTCTGGTTGATTCTGGCCCCACCATTCTAAATTTCAGCTTATAGAATTTCGAGAAAATCTTTTGGTCCCACGAAATATTATTTGGCCAATCATATTCTATAAATTATTTACCTAAAATTATAAAATTTAAATAATCTAAAAAAATTACCTAACAAACATAAAAAAATATATAACACTACCAAAAATAGAAAGAAAAAAATTATTAAAATTAACTATAAAGTATTCATCGTGATTTCGTCATAAAATTAAATCGGTCACAAAAAATTTAAAAAAAAATGTCCAAAGTCCAGTGTCCAATTACGCTTCTTATAACTTATAATAAAACTCACCTATTTTCAATTCCAGACTACCGATAATTAAAACCCCTAATTTAAAATTGCAATTACCCGTTCAAATGATATGAAATTATTGAATTATTGATCAAATTTATATCAACAATAAAAAGAAGAATACATGATCTGTGAATGGTCGTCGTTAGATAAGGGGATCTTCTTTCTTTGGGGCTTATAAAAGGCTTTGTTTATCCTGTACAATTATAGAGAACACAAAATCATTAAGAGGAAATCATGTTGATGGTGTTAGAACATAATAATCAAGCAAATAAGCAAACAAAAAAAATAGTAATAAGATTGCGGAGAAAAAAATGATTCATGCCATTTTTTCTGAATATTATCATTGCATAAAAATAAAAAATAAAAAAATTCTTAATAATTTCAACCCAAAAAAATATTAAAAGAAAATTAAAGAAATTTCTATTTTCGGAAGCGTAGAAGTTATTTTGGAAAAATAACCCAACAAATAAATGTAGCAATTCGAAATACAGTGGACATCCAAAAATATAATATATTGTTTTATGTTTTTGCATGTAAAAATGGCAAAAAATATTGGATGCATGATATTTACGGTAAAATACCTTTGGTAAAAAGTTAAAGGTAGACCCATGATTTTCATAATCCTATACTATATTTTTAGACATTTTTTTATTTTTTTATTTAAAAAAATCTTTTTATTGTGGGCAATATATCTCTTTATATAAAGAATCGAGCATAAGCAAATCCCATCGTTTAACGCCGCTTCTCTTTTTTAATGGTGTTTCGTTTTTGTTTTTTTTCCTTTTTCCTGATTTTGTTATTTGATCCTGGTATGTTGTTTGTAGGTATCCCTAAAAGTTAATCGGTATTGTAAATGCTTAATGTCATTTGAATGGTGAATCTCTTCACTTCAAATGTTCTTTGGATTTCCTTTTCCCCTTTGTTAACCGATAGATAACGATTTCATGCAGAGTTCAAGGAAGGAGATAAATTTTTTTTACAAAGTTTTTTTTGTAGATAATATGGATGACGACTTTAAAGTCATAAGAAAAATCTTTTGGTGCACAACTGTAAGCGCAGTACGTGATCGTGATGAAATCATTTTTTAAAATGTTGCAACCGCAATTTATGGTCAGGATGGAATCGTTTTTATTTTCTAGCTTCGATTAAAAAAGAAGGTAATATCAACATCATAATTTTTATTCTTCGTTTTTTTTTTTTTTGTATAACACTTACAACTTACGGGTTTAACAAGGATTTGGAAAAGATCTTGATTCGCTTATCCTGGAAAATTTAGGACAAGGAAGTCAATTTCTTTAAATGAAGATCATCAGTCCATCGAGGAGGGAGAAAGTAAGTAACTAATAGTCCATTTTCTTTTTTTTTCTAACTATATGAGTTAATTATTGGTCAAAAACCTGAACAAATAAATTTTTTTCTCTCTAACTATTTGTTTTTATGTCGGAGTATATTTGTCCCTATATTTTCCCTATAGTGATATACTGGAAAGGTAAGTGCCGAATGTTATACGGGAAAGCTATCCCACTTGATGTTTTTTTGTTAATTAACATTTTTACTTTGAGTTAGGGTCCTCTGTTAATTGTTCACTTTACAGATGACTGGAAAAGATAAGGATTTCAATTTTCATATATATGGCAACTTCTGATTTGTTGAATGAGTTGTCTAAAGACGGATATAAAGCGGATCACGATCTAGAGTTGAAGATTTCAATGACCGTTCAATAGAGAAATAAAAGGAAATCCCTCGAAAAGTTTGCATCCTTCCATAGTTTTGTTAGCGTTTTTGTTCAATTTTCACTTAGTCACAGAACAATACAAAATACGATCATAATTAACGAAGGCAGCTTGAACAGTCAAACAAAAGCTAGAAGATATTTTTGCGATTGTATTCCTATACTTTTGCATGATTTGTGTTTATCTAATTCAAGTTTAATCTCAATGACAAAGTCGATTATGTATTTTTTATGTAAATGAAGTGTTATATATCATACGAGAGTAGCTTTTGTTGAAAATCATTAGCACATTCTTCTCAATTTAAGAATTAAGTTTTTCTATGCATTTCAAAGCAAAAAATACCAAGCTTAAATACCTATCCAATACTTGATGTCTTCTAGATTTGTTTTTTTTTTTATGGCTTACTGTTTGTTGAACCACGGGTACGGAATAAATCAGTTTTTGAGAATTCTTTTAAGTACCATTAACGGAGGAGCTCAGACAGTAATTACTACCCGGACATTTCTGTCCCTGAGAATGAGTTTCTCAATGCAGTAATCGCAGCCTCATATACAGATTTGGTAAGAAATAGATTCAAAAAATAGCACGTCGCTCATGCTGCTATTCTGTCTCTTCAAGATGACAAGATCAATGAAATAAATAAACGCATCGCGGCCCTGTTTCCAGAAGAAGGACGTGAATACCTGAGCAGAGATTATGTATCTTTTACTGCTAATAAATACACTGAAGCAGTGCAGTTGTATCATAAAGAATTTCTAAATAAGATTGAAAATGCGTACATGCCGCCTCATGAATTAAAATTAAAAATTGGACTTCCAAATATTCTCTTGAGTGGACTAACCAGGATCAAGACATTGTTGCGGGCACAAGGTTGATTATAACAGAGCTATTAGAACATGAAATTGTTGCGGAAGTGTTAACAGGAGCTGCAGTCGGGGAAGAAGTGGTGATAGTAAAAAGTGTGATGAAATCAAGGGACACCGTACCACTAACTAGATGTCAGTTTTCAGTGAAAATTGCCTTTGCAATGCACACTGACAGATGCAAGGAACAAAGCTTACACATTGTTGGTTTTTACTTGGAGAATGACAATCCATCATACATTGGCTTTTCAAATACAGCTAAGGAACCATCAAAATAAAAATCACTATCATCAGAAATAATGATTTACCAGATGGATAAACCAAAACCATTGTCCATCAACACAATCCTGAAAATTTCGGGTCTATAGACCATATAGTTCTCCAAGCAGTGGCCTATGATGGGAATCATGAATAAAGAAAGGCTAGAATGATTTGGGTCCTTAATTAGAGTTTTTCTTTATGTTTAATTAGGAAAATGAGTTTTGCTTTTATTTTTCTTAGAAATAGATTTGTTTAGAAATCACAAACAATTCCAACTTTGTTATAGTTTCCCGTTTAGTAAATGTTATGGTTCCCTTTTAGTAAATGTCATATTTAGCCTTCTTTTATTCATTTTTTTTCTTACATACTTAGACGCATCGCAATTGCCAAACAATAACGCATCTCAAACGAACCTGCATTTCCCTATTTTTCAAGGACACACTTGCCTGCTTCTTTGACGAACCTGCATTTCCCTCATGTGCCTTCACAAACACATTCCTCCTGAGATTTGCTTCTCTATCTATATCTGCATAGTATACACAAAACTGAGCAAACGTTGGACTTATAGTACGAAAAAGAGATGAAGACTACAAAGAAGAAAAAAAATACACCATGTTATCCTCTCTATATAAACCAAATGTAAGCGATCTTTAACCCAAAAAAATTCACATGTTGAAACTAGAAAATCTTCGTAGTATAAACAGGTACGTGTATCACTACCTACACGCGGTAATCAAAAACAACAACGAAAAATGGCAGAAAACAACAGATTCACAAAAGAAATAACACAGAAGACTTGCAGAACAATATGAAAAGGAAAAGTATACTTATTTCTACCTTGAAGAACTTCACGACCAGAAAAAAAAAAGAGACATACAAAGACGACAAAGAAACCATAGGTGAAAGGATGTGAATCTTCGATTTGATAAGAATGATATGGTTTTATTCAACCAATCAAAACAAGTTTAATAATCGGGAATACAGCTAAGGAGCCATCAAAACCTTGGACGATAAAGAATGTTTGCTATTTTCGATCAATTCTTTGTTGGTTGATGAATCACCAATATTAAAATTTTATTATTATCAATAATTTTGACCCTTTTTTGTTCATTTTATTTTCTTGCACACTTATTGGGATTACTATGGTTTTGAGATATATAATCTCTATATAAAAAGAGCATTCAATATTCCACAAGTAATAAACAGACCCGTGCATCGCACGGGTGACAAACTAGTTGTATTTAAATTTAAAGATAACCTTTGTCATTTATAAAATTAAATAGGGATAAAAAAGATAAATCAAGCACTAAATTTAGGTGGGACTAAAGCTTATGCTTTTGTAGCTTTTAAAAGCTCCTCCACCCCAGCTTTTAAAAGTTGCGGATTTTTGGAAGTGCTTTGGATAAAAATCCCTTTAGTTTTTTTTTTATCAAACACTAGTTTCAAAAATTATTTACATATATAGGTTTTGAAAGTTCTTTTGTAAAAAAACAAAGCATTACCAAACCCAGCCTAAGTAAGTTCGCGAATTATATGAATATGCCCGTATCGACAAAACCCGTACGTATCGGCCGTATAACTGGAAATCCAATTTAGATTCGCGAATTTTCAGATTAAAACGAATTATACACGCATTTACGAATTACCAAATCATACATCGCGCATTATACTTTGCCACATCATAACTAAATCATCATTCTTTATTATATATTTTGACTTTTAAAATTTTACATACACCAAACTGATTCCAATACCGCCAACATACATGTTATCTGCTGATTGTAATGCACATATCATATGTATAGTTCATGTCATTTATTAAATTATAGTATCTAAGGAGAGATTATACTAAAAATGATTTTTTAACATGTTAAAATATGCTGAATTTTGTATGTCGAAATCATATGTCTAAAATGAATTATACACGTACATATACCGTTTCGTATTACTGTCGAGTCATCAACCGATGACCGAATTTTTAACCGCGAATTTGACTTTTACGAGTCCGTATAATACTCGTACGTATGATTCGTTCCGAACATTTCTCGTATCCCGAATTGATAACTAACCTAACTATCTACTGCTCATCATAGGTGATATAAAAAATGCTTGATTTGTTTGGCTATAAGATGAGAGATAATTGAATATAAATTTGATTTAAATAGGGATTGAGAAGATCTAACAGGGATGTATTGGATCAGGATTTATATGGATAAAAACAGATACTAGTTTACCTGAATCTAGTAGATTTATAAGGTTTCTCAAAAGAATCTTATAGATATACAATTTTGGATTATATTGGATTGAGTTAAGATTAATTAAGATTTATAAGAAATAAAGATCATTTTTCCCTTTCAAAAAAAAAACCCCATCAATAAAATTGAGGTGATGGTGGTGGTGTGTGGGGCTGGTGGTATGTGGTATTTGTGGTGGCGGCGGTGGTGGTTGTTGGTGGTGGTCGGTGACGATGGTCGACAGTGGTGGTGGTTGGTGGTGGTGGCGCTAGTGTTGGTGTGTGGCGATGTTGGTGGTAGTAGTGGTGGTGGTGAGTGGTTGTTGGTGGTCGGTGGCGATGGCGATGGTAGTGCTAGTGTTGGTTGGTGGTGTGTGGTAGTGGTGGGGGAAAAGACGTAGTATGATGTGACAAAAAAAATTGTCCACTATAATCCGTGTAACTCTTGTGGTTTGGGTTGAGATTGTAATGAGATAATAATATGCATAATTTGCCTACAAATATCCATAACAATCCTGATATATCCTTCTCCTCAACTATCCCAAGAAATCTTAATTGAATTGAATACCTCGAATATTTAAAGATTCCTAACATATCTAATTGAATACCTCGGATATTTAATAAATCCTGTCATATCCTAGTTGAATACCTAAGAGTTTTTAGGATTGTTAGATATCTATCTAAATCTTAATCCAATACACCCCTCTAAGATATCGTATTTAAGACCCAACAAATATAAACCAATTAGGCATGGAGCATAACCAAAACATTGAAATATTTTCATTTTTTTAATGGCTAGTAGCTTAATAGAGTTTCTAACAAGAAAATGGGTCAATTGTCCAAAAAACCTTAAAATATGGTTCTAGTGGACAAGAAAACCATATAAATGGGTCAAATGGACATCAAAAATCCTAGACAATTATATCCCGTATCTTTATGTTTTTCCTTTTTATTCCTTTCTCTCTCCAATTTAATAACAAATCACAAAAAGGAATAGTAACTTTCAAAATATATACCCGATTTTGATAAAATTTATATATTTGGAAAGGGTTTTATATAATCTACAAAATAAGACCTATTGTTTATAGTAAATTCGAAAGTTTTTTTTCGAGAAAAAATAGCTAGGATGAAACTGGTTGCATCCTGGCTGAAACTAAGATTTTTTTCTTTTTTTGAAAAATAGCTAGGATGAATCTGGTTGCATCCAAACTTAAACTAAGATAATTTTCTTTGTAAAAGACTTTGGATTATCTACAAAACAAGATCCATTTTTGCTAGGATAAAACTGTTTGCATCCTGGCTTAAACTAAGATGGAAAAAATTATTTGAAAAATATATAGGATGAAACTGGTTGCACCCCGTCTTAAAGTAAGATGAAAACAAAATATTTGAAATATAGCTAGGATGAAATAAGATGCATCTTGACTTAAACTAAGAACAAAAAAAAATCACAAAATAGTTAGATGAATCTGGACGCATAATGGCTTAAACTAAGATAAAAATATTATCCAAAAATAGGCAGGATGAAGCTGGTTACATCTTGGCTTAAAATAAGGTTTGAAATTATCCAAAAAAATGGATAGAATGGAACTGGTTACATCTTGGCCTAAAATAAGATTGAAAAAAAAATATATATTTAGAAAATAGTTAAGATGAAACTGGTTACATCATGGCTAGAAAATAGTTAAGATGAAACTGGTTACATCATGGCTTAAGTTAAGAATATTTTTAATAAAAAATAAATATGACGAACCTTGATACATTCTCGCTTAAACTAAGATAAGCTTGGTTTCATCCCTAGTTTATACATAGATAAATCTTTGGATCTGTAATGTATTGATCCTTTTCTCTTTCTTCTTCCTTTTCTCCTCCCTTCTCAAAAAAAAAAAAAAAAACAAGAGTTGTTTCATCTTTCTTGCTCAGAGTTGGTCTTTTTAGACCAGATCTGAGCAATGATTTGTTTTTCTTTTCATGTGTTTACGTAATAGTTATCGAATAAGATGTATCTACATCATTTTTTGTGTCTTTCGACATGTTTCTTCGCCGTTTTGGGGCGATTTTTCTTCGTCGTTGTGGGGCGAGTTCTTCAATCTTTGATGGCTGGTTCGTGGCTTGCTTCTCTCGATTCAAAAACATCAACGATTTAACACTTCTTCCTTTCAGGAGCATCTCTTATCATAGAAGAATACAATTAAATCAAATGGTCGGAATCATTTCCGGATTATACATTCATCTTTTCCTTATACATAATAAAAAATTGGGTATCTCTACGGTTTATCGTTCTTTTTTTTCGCGATCTACTTGTAGTTGATATCCTTATTTGTATTAGGGTTTTCATTATCTTGATGTTTTTGTTAATCTTGTAAACGAACATGTAATCACTATTTTAATTTGAATGAATTGAAATTTGTTGATTGGCGCAAAAAAAAGATCTGCAATATATTTTAAGAAATGGTGTCCGCCATTTGACCCACCGTTTTCTAATGTCATTATGCGAAAATTGCGTCCTTCGTTGAGGTGGGCCAAGGCGAACATCATTTAACCCACTTGGAGAAAGCTTCGTTATATTTACGTCTTCTTATATATATTGTAAAAGAACCATAAGAAAAGAGCTCAGTTGCAGAGCTTTCATGACACTTGTTGTTCTTTAATAAATCTCCAAGTTCATTGGTGCATCGTACTACTAAGACTGGTGACAAACACAATAGACGGTCCTGGTTTTAGCTAAAATAAATCAGATTTGAACGAGCAGATTTGACAAGTAGACGATCCGGTATGAACATAATTATACATATTACAATCTAAAGACTTTAAGGCCCAGGGAAATAAAGTTCCTAAGTTGAATGGTGAGTAAATTCTCCTTTTTTATTGGCCGAAATAGATCTTTTTTTAGTTTTGTGAAATGAGTGTTTTGGTGAGGACACTTGGCAACATACGATTGATTTAAAAAGAATAGGAAAAAAAAAAAAGAAAAGAAGCCAAATTCAATTTGGAATTCGCGAGGACGCTTGACAACGTATGATTGGTTTAAAAAGAATAGGAAAAGATAAAAAAAGGAAATCAAATTCAATTTGGAATTCGCGAGGACACTTGGCAACGTATGAGTGGTATAAAAATTACCAACTCAAATGGAAAACCTAACCTACCGTGCTTGGAATTATATGGAAGTCCAAATTCAATTTGGAAATCGAGTATCTACTAAGAACTCTTTTTTCCAAATTAATATACAAAGGGGGAAAAATCCACATATTTTCGCATGAAAAAATAAATAAAAATACACATATTCTCCACCTATTTAATGTGTTTGCCCGCCACATCAAATCAAAAATACATTAGCCCCGTCCACACCAAATAAAAAATGCATCCCCACGAGGCGGCGCGAACCTCCGCACATACCAAATCAAAAATGCATCTCCACCGGGGTGGGGCAAAGCCCCGCACACACCAAATCAAAAATGCATCTCCACGGAGCGGGATAAGCTCCGCGCACACCAAATAAAAAATGCATCTCCACGGGGCGCGGCGAAGCCCCGCGCACAGTAAATAAAAAATTCATCCCCACGGGGCGGGAGAAGCCCCGCGCACACTAAATCAAAAATGCATCCTCAAGGCTTCACAGGGCGGGATGAAGTCTTACTCACACCAAATCAAAAATGCATCCCACGGGACTGGGCGGGGCGAAACCCCACGCATATCAAATTAAAAGAATAAAATATCTGGTGCGTAGCACGGACACAAACCTACTCATAAATAATTACACAAGCAGATTTGGAACTAAAAGTGAACATAATTATACACCTATCTAACACGTGTCAACCACACAAATGATACAGCATCAATAAAATTCCAAGCGAAAGTTATGTTTTTATAGCATCCTAGGTCGTCACAAATATGTATGACAAAAAATCTGGAGCGGCAACTACAAATTAACAGCGTGTTCGTTTCAAAGTTTTCATGTCCAAGGAATCCAATTTTAAGGTAATCCTTTTCCTAGAATTGAATTCCAATGAATGAATTCCCGAATAGAAAAAGAAAACATTTGGTTAAGAGAATAAGGTTACATAGCAATTAAGGTTTATTAAATCACTTTAACGCTCGCATTTTATCAAACACGTAATTGACAGTACAACGAAATGTGTGGAAACTCATAAGTGATCCTATCAATATATGCAAATCATTAACGCAACCATTGATCAACATACCTGATTGATCGTAAAATACATGAATAAGAACATAATCGTCAGCAAATACCACCCCACCACCAACAACAACCACTACCATCACCACCAACATCACCGTCACCAACAACCACCAGCAGCAGCACCACCAACACCACCAACAACCACCAGCAGCACCATCACCAACACCACCATCAGTCCCTTCCTTCAGAGTTCAGGCTATCATCCACCCTTGTTTCAAAACCATGTTCAGAATGTAACACAATTTAAACTAGGGAAAATTTGACATTTTACTGTAGTTCCCCTCGATTACCCCGGAAACCAATTCTTTTTCATTCTCGGACTGATGCAATGGAAAATATATTTTTGGGGAGAATTGGATTCCATGGGAATCCGATTCGGAATTCCAAAATCGTGTTCGGTTTAGGGAATTAAACTGATCGCCTCGGAATTGAATTCTCGGGGCTTTGATTCTCGGAAACGAAAAAGTTTAAAAAAAAGGGTAATATAGTCAGTTATGCTAAAATTTGTTGGGTGAAATATCCATAACGGATATTAGCAAAGTATATTAAAAAAAATCTTGATATTTAAACAATATCCAACTTTGTTTGTCTTTTTGACAGAGGAATTCCAATTCAAGGGTTAATTAACCAAGTCTGTGGTTTCTAATTTGGGTTGTGGGTGTAAGCAAACTAAGTAAGTGACATCTTTGCTGTAGGACAAAAGGGGACAGCTGGTCCGTGAATCGAGAGTTAACAATTTTTGGATTAATTTGTTTCTTTATCAACATAACTCTAATGACTCACCATCTTTTTAATTGCCTAATCTTTTGTACTTTATTTATCAAATTAAACGAAAGTGAAATTCAAAATCTTTGTACGGATAAGAGCCTTAAGAAAACCAAAACTCTCTTGAAGACATTATAATTGCTTCCAGCTAATTACATTTGATCTTCTGGGGCCATGTTGGGTTAACCAGTTTAGTGAACTGAATTATCCTAGATTTTTCAATAAATTGCTTTATAAGGTGGACAATCTATGCTTTTTTGTCGATGATTTACTCAGTCGACTGGGATAAGAAGTCAGATAAGTATGCATTACAGAAAATTAGAGAAAATTACAAAACTACAAGCAGAATTAGAAGAGGGGCACGAAATTAAAAATGACTATTACCATCAAATTTCTAGGGATGAATTCTTCAAGGAATACGATCAAAATATCAAATATTTCCACGCCACTGTTTCAAATAGGAAAAGAATAAATGCAATCCATTCTCTTCGAGAACCTTCAGGCCTCTGGATTTCAGAAAGAGATCAAATTAATTCCCTTCTGATTAGCCATTTCTCTCATATAGGCACTTCACAGATCCCAAATTACTTAGAAGATTTATCCAATATAATAGATCCTTGTATTTTTGAAGAGGAAAATCTTTCTCTAACCATTATCCCTTCAAAACAAGAGATTTGGAACGCAATATCTAATATGGATCAATGGGGGGCTCCTGGTCCAGATGGTTTTCAGCCGGGCATCTTTAAAGCCAATTGGGATATATTGGGTCCAGATAAAATTCAATATGTACAAGATTTCTTTAAATCCGGAATCTTAGGCCCTAATTTAAACTACTCTTTCATAACTCTTACCCCAAAAATATTCACTCCTCAAACCCCAGCTGACTTTAGACCCATTAGCCCGAGTAATACGATATACAAAATCATATCAAAAATTGTATCCAATCGTCTTAAACCAATTCTTAATAAGATAATTTCTCCTAACCAATCAGCCTTTTTACCCGGTAGACAAATCACAGATAATATCATCATTGCCCAAGAGCTCATTCACACAATAAAAACATCGAAAGCCAGAAAATGTCACTTTGCTCTAAAATTATATCTTTCTAAAGCGTTTGACAGAGTGGAATGGAATTTTATTAAATCCTCTCTTACAGCGCTAGGTTTTAGCAATTCCTGGGTTAATCTCATAATGCAATGTATTTCTACCACCTCCTTCTCCATCCTTCTAAACGGTTCTACGGGTCATACATTCAAAAATTCTAGAGGGTTAAGACAGGGTGATCCCCTCTCCCCTTATCTTTTCCTAATCTGCATGGAGATTCTTTATAGGCTTCTAGAAAAGGCGGTTTCGCATGCCCTCAACATTCCCACCTGTTTATTGCAGATGATTGCTTTTTATTCACAAAAGCCGACTTAGGGGAAGCAAAAAACCTACTAGATATCTTATCCAGGTTTGGCGAAATTACGGGTCAAATGATAAACCTTCAAAAATCCGGAATATACTTCATCCATAGAATTCATCCGAAACATGGAAAAATCATCGCTAAAATTCTAAAAGTTCCTTTGACGACAAAAAATGATAAATACTTAGGAACTCCCCTCTTTTTTGATAAAAAAAAGAAACGAAAATTTCGAACCCCTTCTACAAAAATATTATGCCACTCTGCAAGGTTGGAAATCAAAATTACTCTCTCAAGCTGGAAGAACAGTGCTGATAAAATCCGCACTACAAGGTTACCCAACTTACCAGATGCAAATCTTTGATCTTCCTAAGGAAACTCTAGATCAAATGGATAAAATCCAAAGGGACTTCTAGTGGAATAAAGATAAACCCAAAAAAAGAGGAGGTTATTTTAAAGCTTGGGTCAGCATATGCAAACCAATTTCACAAGGAGGTCTTGGAATTAAAAACCCACATCAATTCAACATTGCTCTCCTTACGAAGATGGCAAGCAAACTTATTTCAGAACACGGTCAACTTTGGGCTCGAATACTGAAAGCCAAATAATAACCACCCTTTAGAAGCTTATAGGACATCAATTTTATTTTGGATTTGGACAAGCATACAAAAAGGTCTAAGCCTTATTAAAGGTAATTTCGTTTGGCAAGTCAAGAATGTAGCGTCGATAAAAATTTGGGAAGATAAATGGGTTCCTATTGAAAACATACTTCAAAAACCCATGGTTACTCCAGAGCCTGTTCCACAAAGGGTAAGTGAACTGATTACGCAAGAAGAAAGTTGGGATCAAGATAAACTCGATAATCTCTTCACCCCTGATATAAAAGAAAAATCCTAGCCATTTCTCCAAATAGTCAAGAACAAGATAAGGTTAGATGGCAACATCATTCCTATGGAATTTTCTCAGCGAAGAATGTCTATAATTTCCTTGTAAACCAAGACCAAGAAAACCACAACTCAGGTGAATTTCCTTGGCAAAAAATCTAGAAAATTAATGTGATTCCAAGGATCAAATTATTTATTTGGAAATTAGCTCAGAAGGCACTCCCAACCAATGCAAGACTAGGAGCGCATAACAAAGAATTTAATACGGATTGCCCAATGTGTAACGCCCAAGTCCAAGAAACAGAGCAACACCTAATTAGATCTTGTCCATTTGTTAGAGCTGTTTGGTTCGGTCTTTCTTTGGAAGCAGTTAACTCAAGAATCAATACAGATTCTATAGTAAACTGGATTAAAGAGTAGATTACGGGACCGAATTTCATTAATTACTCAGATAAGGTTGCAACAATCTCCTGGTTCATCTAGAAGTATAGATGCTCATTAGTTTCTAACAAAATAAAGCCAAACCCGAATTATCTTATAGAGCAAATTAAAAAATTCATACAACAATATCCTCAAGAGAATATCCAAAAGAATAAAAAGGTTCAGCAAAATAAGGATTTTAAGGAAAAATGGTCAAACTTAACATCGAACTGGATACTGTTCATAGATGCGGCTTTTAAAAAGGAAAATTCCACCATGGGTTATGCTTTTATCCTATATTCAGCGGACAACGAAACTTTTATGCACATTGCGGCTGGATCAGATAGAGCTTCTTCGGATTTCCATGCAGAATCAAAAGCTTTATTAAAAGCTTCTTCTTGGCTAACTGAGAATATCTTATCAAGTGTCACCTTAGTCACGGATTGCAAAATGTTAGCAGAGACCATCAATAAGGAATGCAAGATCCCAGATTGGAGTGCAGAAAACACCATAAAGATGACTCAAACAATTCTGCAAAAACTCCTTCAAGCTCAGGTGCAGTATATTAATAGAAGATATAACTCCACAGCGGACCACATAGCAAAGGAAGCTCGTGTAAATTATCTTCGGCACTTCTCAGCCCAAATTCAGCAAAGGATATCTTAATCTAGTGTCATGTCCAATATTTTTGAAAAAAAAAGATATTATAAATCTTATGTACTTTATTACTTAATTATTATATTACTTTTTCCATAAAAAAAAAGTATGCATTTTAGAAACAGTATAAAATATCTTCACATTGAGAAGGTGTCAGGGTACTGTTCTAAAAACATGGTCAGTCAAACCATTAGGTCTAACTGGTAGTAGACCTTGTATTATATATTTATAACTGACCAAGAACTAATTACCCTAGCTAGCATTTCAGGGGATACAAGGAGAAGTTAGGGATGGAAAATGTATGGATTCACACAATTCGCGTTCGGTCAAAAAGCCGATCAATGGTTCGTAATTCAGCAGTAATTCGTAACGGTAAACGTACATGTATAATTCGTTTTTGAAATATGAATCCTTCGTACTAGTGTATTGATTTTTTTATTTTGAAGCAGTGTACTGATTTTGAAAGGTAGGTGGCGTTCACTTGAAATGCGAAGTGCACAACAGGTTCTGACAATTTACATGTAGATTTAACATGTCAACATGATCATAATATGTGTGTGTTTTTAGTCTGATCATAAGATGCAGGTGTCCACACCTCGGATCGGGATTCACGGTAATTGTGACATTAGAAGCCGGATCTGAATCTTACAGACTTGATAAAACCAGAAGAAGAGTTTGTTTATAATAAGCACACAAAAGGTTTCTTATTCCACAATGACCCTTTCTATTAACAAAGAAAACCCATGTAATACTACAAAATTGAAATGAATAAACGTTAAACAATGCTGGTAGTAGCAGAGGTGGAGCCAGAACTTCAAGAGAGGGGAGGCAAAAATAAAAAATTCCACTGCACATGAAAGATTGTATTATAGTCAGCTAATAATGTCCAGTGGTAACAAATTATACAACACAAAAAAATATGTTAGCTTGTTAATTCTTCGATCATGCATGTATTGGTCTCCAATTCGGTGATTGTATACATAATGTAGAATATTTTAAGTATCCATAACAAACAATCGGATTAGTAAAGTTAATTATTGATTTTCAGAAGAAATTATTATGGATTAGGAGTGTTCAAAAAAGAAGGTTTATCACTTGTGAATATATACATGGTTATTTGAAACAAATAACAAGATTACCCAAGGATTGTGAGTATTTGTGAATAATTTAGTTGTATTACTTATCAGGAAGAGAGTTCATGAAAGTATATCAGACTTGGTAAGTTTTCTCTGAAAGGTTAGGCAGAACTTCTTTTTTCCCCCTTCGTTTGAACTTAAGTTTATAACAATAGTGGGTAAATGAATCATCCAAGGGTAGGTGCCTACCCTTGCCTTGGGCTGCCTATGCACCTAGGCAGCGACACTAGGCTCATAATGCTTCTCGTGAAGCAAAACAGTAACGTATGGTTTATGGAGTTCCTTTAGATATACAGGAAGCACAAGCAATTAGCCAGTAAAAACTATTTTGTCAAGCAGTCATTTGAGTTGAACTAGGGTGTAATATTCTGAAAGAAGAAGAAGCGTAATCACAACTGTTAGAGCACTGCTCGGTCGAACTCGCAAGCGTTTCTATTTCAAGCTTGTTTGTCAAGTTTAGGTGATCAAAACTATAAGTCTTGATTTCTAGTCTACTTATAGCCATGTCTAGGATTAGGATAGAATGTGTAGTTGAGCTTTAGACTTCACGGGTTCATTGATTGAAGACGAAGATCTACTGAGGAGAGCTTGGAGGAACTTCATCAACAAAAAGTATGTGGAGACTAAAACTTATCTATCACTCAGAAGTTTATTCTATTCTATCTCCTAATGATATTAAATCGTATAGTTATATAACTTTTACATTATACACGTTTGATATTTCGAGCTGAGTTTAACTCGCTTATATTTTTCTCGAAATATGTGTTGGAAGCTTTTTGCTTTATCTACATTCATCATTATTCTTGAAGAGTTTAGTTGGAAAAAATTTATTTATTGGAAACTAAATAGTAAGTCAAAATATGATCATGTGAAAATTGCCTTGAAACATCTTACATGATTTGGGTGAGACAATCATTTGATGTAGACTCAGAATAGTTCGTATTGATCATTCGATCACTTAAAAATTACTTATAAGATAATAGTTTGTGTGAGACAGCTATTGTCGTATTCTAAGGATGTTTCAATGATTAAAATGGGAGTTTAAAATAATTAACCATTGTCTGGATTTAACATAGTATGCATACAAGTACGCAAACTGTTGTGGTATGATTCAGGTCCGGGAACCAAGTTTGCATACCAGTATGCGAACGTTTTTAACTGTTAAAGTCCGGGAACCAAGTTTGCATACCAGTATGCTAACGGTTTCATCTGAGTTAGGTACGAGACGACAGTATGCATACCGGTTTGTGAACTGTCGGACAAGACCAAAGTCCGGAACTTAAGTTTACGTACCCGTTTGCAAACTGAGTTGGTTAAAGTTATAAAATCGGTTAAGTATGATTTCATACTCATGAACAAATACATTTATAAATTAAGGAATGCAATATTTGCAAACCGTGGCTAAATATTCATGAATTGATTCTCTTGAATCAAGTCTGATTTTGTTCAATTGTGTTTTGTATACTTCTATGAGAATATACACAATTGAACAACTCTATGAGTAACACAATTAGATTCATTTGATTATCATTTGATCTATAATTTTTAGATGAATGTGGTTAATGAAAAAGTGTTCATATAGCTAACTTCGGTTAATTATTGTTGAGCCAACTCAATATACACGTTTACGTACGATTACCCATATCTAAATGAAGGTATATTTCATTTGTGTGCAACAAGCTAAGACCATCTAAAGGTGGAGAGATATTGCTTTGGTTTTAAGAAAACTTATCTTGAATCTTCAATCAAGTTTTTATCTAATGGTGAATATTGATTTCTTTGTTTCAAAGCTATCAAACCCTGATTTGAAGACTATATAAGAGAGAACTCTAGCAACTGGAAAACCTAATCCCCACACCTTCTGTTTGATACTAGTTGCAACTGTCGATTCTCCTTTCTTCGTCTCATTATTTGTGATTCCACAATAACTTGTTCTACTACCATATAGTTAAGCTATTGTGAGGTGATTGATATTTCTAGGCTGTTCTTCGGGAATATAACACCGGATTACCAATTGGTTCTTGTTCACCTTGATTTATCAAAATACGGAACAAAACTTCATAGGTATTTCTGTGGGAGACAGATTTATCTATCAGGATAGACTTTTCTGTGGGAGACAGATTTGTTTATAAAGTCTTCTACTTTGGGTCATAACAACTCTTAGTTGTGGGTGACATCAGCTAAGGGAATCAAGTGCGTAGAGTCCTGCTGGGATTCAGAGGCGTAAGGAACGCGACTGTACCTTAATCGGTGTGAGACTTGGTTAGGTCTCAACTACATTCCATTCCGAAGTTAACTTGTAGTAGGCTAGTGTCTGTAGCATCTTAATACAGTGTGGTGTGCAAATATGGATTAGGTCCCGGGGGTTTTCTGCATTTGTCGTTTCCTCGTTAACAAAACTTCTGGTTTCTGTGTTATTTCTTTTCTGCATTATATTTGTTTATATAATTGAAATATCACAGGTTGTGCGTAGTTCAATCAATTGGTAAATCCGACCTTTGGTTTTTAATTGAAATTGATTGACACTTGAAGTATTTGGTACGTTCAAGTTATTTCTCATATCAATCAGGCTCACAGATTTCTATCTGTTCGATTGCAGATTGTATTGAGAAATTGAGATATAACTCTTGGATGTTTTATCTGATTGAGTCTGACTGTCTAGTTGATTTTCTTGGAATTATATTGGAGTTAGTCCATACAGATTGTCAGACGAATTATTAGGCCGCTTTTTCAACAACGAAATACGAGTCTAACAATGAAATTTGGGCTTGAGAAGCAAAAAACAGGAAACGCGATTTTAAACTAATTTAAATTTGTGATCCTCGCAGTTTTACTCGCTTTTTAATCTTTTTGATTGTTCAGTCATTCGTTTTCAAATAAACTAATTTTGATTTTTGATGATTTTATCTTGTTATCTTTCTGCTGGTGGTTAATCTTGATTATTTGTTGAAGTTTTTGAGATTGGCCCAGTTTTAATCTTTACATGTTTGCAACTGTTTGTTATTAATTTCTTTTCTTTGGCTTCATTAAGATGGGATTCTAATTTTTTTTGCAGATCCCTTGTTGATCCGGACTGTGGTTACCGGCGTATAGATTTATCAGTATTTTGATCTTGGGTTTTGGTTGCAGATGTGCATTTCGTTACAATTATGTTAAAGCCTATTTCTCTCAATTATAAGTTGAGTTAAAGTGGTCTGAGTCTGCTCATGAACTATTTTTATTAAAAATTATTTGGAAATTTTCGAAGCAATGATATTTATTATCTATGGCTATTTTAAATGTTTCAAATCGTATAAAGAGAGTTTTCAGAACAGTCTGAATTCCGCGAATAAGATTGATACGCATACCTGATATGCATACCATGTTGATCTAAGTTCCGAAATGAGGGGAGGTACGAATACCCAATATACGTACCCTTTAGATATGAGTTTGAAAACTGGCCAAGATATGCATACCCGATACATGTACCCTTAGAGCCTAAGTTCGTAGACTGTCGATAGGTATACATACCTACCCCATTCTGATTAAAGCAAAAGCTCACGAATTATTTTACAAATATGTACGGCTTTGCTACAAATCTCTTAAACACTTCGAAGACATGTTCTTTCACAAAATATATTGAGCTTGTGGATCATGGTTTAAGTATTGAGCGTTATTGAACACCACTTATGCTTGGAAGTTCAATAGGCATACTTGCCAACATGAACCATCATTGTGCCGGTTCTAGAAACCCTAGACCATAATGCATATTCTTCTGTGTAATTTCAAGGCGTACTTCTCACATGATTACATTATTTCCTAATAATAATTTTATCTAAAATAAGAAATTTTTTGCTTGGATATCAAGTTATCTTAGCTTGAATTTGAAGTTACCTAGAGCTTTGAAAATCTATAAATAGAGAGACTTTTGCAACATGATTTCTTAATCCTTGGCACTCTTGTGTCATATTTTCTAAGCGAGATTCGTCCTTTATAACCTAGGTTCTTCGTGAAATGTATTCTAGGTTACGAATTTGAAGACTTGATTTAGGGATTCGTGAAGCCCGGTCAGACTATCTTTTGTCTGATAGTTCTTGTATCCGGATCATGAACGAGATACATTGAAATCACAAAGTTCTCTTCGTCTCATACTTCGTGATTCCTCATGATAGAGGTTCACTTAGAGGATGTCTTCCCATCCTAGTTACCATTTCAAAAATAAAATTACCTAAAAAAATAGAGCGTATATCTACTAATAAATGAATGACACATAAATATATCCAAGTTACAAAATATTGTGGGTGGAGATTAAATTTTTTATAAACCCTATCTTTAGGAATTTATTCCCTAATATAGTAAATAATTATCAAGAAAATGTCTTTAAGGTGGTGCCGTATATGCAACAACCACATTGACCATTGGAGAAGCTCTTAGGCTAAGGTCGTTGACCCAATTCAACCGAGTCAGACTATATGACTCGGTCCTGACTCAGTTGACCTTTGACCGTTAGTTTACCATCAAGTTTGACTGGTGACACTTCTCGGGTCACCTGAGTTATTTTCCGGCTGATCGTGATGAAGCAAAGGTAAGAGAGGATCGTTCCCAAAGAGAGGTCCAGGGATGTTATCCGGTTTCGATTTCCTATATAAAACAAAGAGGGGTTCTATGATTTTATGTAAACTAAACTAACCTAAAAGATAACAAGAAAATAAACAAGTAAAAATATTGGTCAAGGATTTCGTTTCATTCGCATACATGGTCTTGTCCTAATAATTAGAACTGATATTTAATCTCTCATTATCAAAAATCATAGGATACCTTGATCGCAAGAATATCCCGCTAATTTCTTGTTTTATCATACTTACATAAAATGACTCAAGCATGAATTCTATCTAGAAAACAACCTAACGTGGAACGCGCACTAATCAAAGTTTAATTCCCTATACGCATTAAGTTCTATGAAATCAGGATAATCAAAGCAATCGAACGTGTAAAAGCACTACAAGCTATAATCATATATTTATGACTTGCAATTAGGAATTTATCACTTTTGCATACACCAAATCCTAATCTAGCTCTATATATGAATGTGAGTTCAACCAATTTGCAACTTGACAAAACAAACGATAAAATCATACGTGGCGATATTTCTAGTGAATCATAATCGATAACATTGAGAAAAAACTAATTCATTAAATCAAAAACCATGTTTTTAGATCAAACTAATCCTTAACCAAAAGAAAATTAACTACTATTGTTTTTGGAAATCATAGCAAAAAGAAAACAAAAAAAATGTGAAAAACTATATGTTTCTCTTTAAGGGAGAGGTGGCTAGATATAAAGTAAACTCTTCTCTTTTATATGTTTATCCAAAAAATATATACTTTATAAAATTAGGTTTAGTCTTTCGATCTTCATTCTGGCCCAAATTGTATGTCCATATGCTATTCCACCAAGGCCTATGATTCAAAATATCTTATCTGGAAATTTTGTGCAAATTGGTCGTCGGTTTCCGAATGTCATCGACAGAATCTGGTCGGAAGAGTATGTTGTCGGTCACCTGAAATCTGCCGCCGGCTAGCTGAGTCAAACTAACGGTCATTGGCAGTCGTTGTTATCTTTAACAGCACCGTCATCTGGTCGGTTCACCTGAATCGCTGAATTACTCGATAGGGTTCGATTCCAGGCCATTAAAAATAGCTCTTTTCTGCAAGTCCTATAACATTCGATTTATTAAATCACTTCATCCCAGCATCTCACTATCAACAACACAACAATTTAGTTCAACTGCATCACAACCCATCAGCTGGGTTGCACACATACGGCCACATGTGTCTGATACGGAGACGTCTCCGTGTAACCAATACGACAATTCTAAAAACCCATGATAGGGAGGCACAACGGTATATGTAGAAGTACCATCAATTTCAAGATATATATATATATATATATATAAAAATGTAAGCGAGAAAACCACGCAATTATACTTGTTTTGCACTTGTTTACAACCACACAACAATTATATTTGTTTTGCACTTGTTTACAACCACACAAGTGTATTTGTGCTAGTACATGCATGTTTTCGAGAGGTAGGTGACCTTTAGTTTTCAACTGTATTAAGATAGAAGTATTTTAGATAGAAGTATTTTAGGTGTTTCCGACTATATGGATGTGTCCATACGTATGGACACACGATACGACGACCCCCGAGAAGTATCCGCGCAACCCAGTCCACCATAAACTGCATCTTGAACCCCATAGTAGCAACACACACAATCTCATTTCTCCTCATGCTCCTAGTTAGCAATTCGGGATTCGACAAACGTACGAGTATTATACGGTTTTGTAAAATCCATATTCGGTCCAAAATTCGGTCAACGGGACGTGATTCGTTAGTAATTCGGAAAGGCATACGTACGTGTATAATTCGATTTATAAATGTGAGTTCGGCTCTGAAAATTCGGTATCTATATATAAAAATTAATTTGTATTTATAAGGTCATAGACCAATTTTTATGCATATGTGTGAGTTATTTAAAGAAAAGATAAACTTAATATGATGATATTAATAATATATACAACATTAGTTATCCAAGAGGACGTCGTATGGTGGTTTAGATGCTTGGTTAGTGAGTTTGAGATTTCTCTCACCTTCACCTTCAAATCTCTTCAATCGTTTTTGTTTCATAAAAATTACAACACGTCTAATATTCGGTCGTGTATGCTCGGGAGTGTTATAGTGTTGAAAGTGGTAGTAAAAGTTCGTTGCTCGGACTTGTAAAGATTTAAAAATAAAAATATATACACAATATTTGTCACAATGGGCGAGAGGTACTGGGACTAATGATTCGGCCAATTTTCATAACATAGGGCTCAATGATTTATTCTCAACAATAATCGCTCAAAACATAAATTATATGGACTCTTATTTTGCCAAAGTAGATTTTCAAAACATTGATTGTAAGTCCTAAGCATGATGTATCAAAACACCTAAGCCAAGCATACATCATCAAATTAAATACAAACAATTAATTCAAATCATATTTCAATTTTAAATTAATGCAAAAGTCTTAAAAAGAATTAATGAAATTACCCCAAGTATGAAGTTTGGCCTCCTCCGTCGTCCCAGTGTTGGGTTTTAGCTCGTCATAGTAAAAATGCTCTCAAAATAATTATTTATTGCTCAAAAAGTGGTTTACAAATGATGAAAAGGTGTAAAACAATTGAACAGAAAAATCGCAACAGAAATAACTGTTGCAAAGGCGCTATTCAGCTGTTACAAGAAGAACGATAAATGATAACTGCTGTTGCACGACTAACTACGACCCACGAGTGTGCGTCTTATACTTTGTTGATAAACGACTGCTTCTGCGAGTCCGTTCTTCGTGTTCTTCATCTTCATCAATGGCGGCAGCAACAGCAGAGAGAAATCATGGTTCTCGATTCTGCAGCGTTCCTTCTGTCCTCCCAACTCTCGACAGCCTTCTACTCTACCCCAGAAGTCTTTTTATACTCAACAGGTAGACGAAATCCTTTGCAATAACTCCCAAATATTCTTGCTGTTCACATATTCATCTCCGAAATTTTCTTCTTTATTCTCTGTTTCACGCGTTTGATGAGCTGTAAAGCTTCTCCATATTAGATAGAATCAAATATCAGGAAAGATATCTTCCCAACACTCGTAAAATCCCAGAAAAGACGCTAGATAATCAAACAGGATATTCGAAATATTTTCTTCCCCTGTTTCGATGATATCCACAAAATCTTCCATCTTTCGCGTGCATGAATCTATTTCCTTCCCTGTTTCGATGTGCTGGATCATTCCCAATCTAAATAAGCTGATCAAATCCGAGAAAATCGATAGAATTCAATTCTGCAAATTCATGCAGACGTGAAAAAGATATTCCCGGCAATTTTTATTTCAAACCGTGAAGAAGGGTGTCCCCCTAACCACTGTTGGGTGTCCCTTTAGCAATTTGGGCTGAAATAGTAATTTTTCTGGGTTCCTCCGGGACATTTCTGGGACGTTTCCGGTGCATTTCTGGGGTGCCTTTAGTACTTTTCTCCGGGGTGTAAATCATCACTTTTTGAGCAACTCTTTCCACAGAAGGGTATTTTCTCCAAAAACACCTAAACAAACATAAAAACACCGTAATAAGAACAAATGGGTACTAACAAAATACACAAAAGAGATGAAAATAGACACATAAATGTGTCTATCAAATACCCCCAAACTTATTATTTGCTAGTCCTCGAGCAAATTTTATTCTTGAAAAGTGACCGAGTTAATCTCGGGTGGGTTTATCAGAGGTGTACCCACAAAAACCAATACTCCAGACCCTAGCTATCTACGAAAAATCTTGGAAAGCACTAAAGAACCTCCTTGGTTGGCATACTTATTAATTACAGGAGGAAGTACCCTGACGCGAAATTCCAATTGTTGTATACGAGTTTGCACTCAAGCATACTAAAATTCATATAAGTGACAGAGCTCTACTAAGATAGTTTCACGATGGACATCATACTCGGAGTCAGACTAATCACATGAAAAGATTAAGAAGATGGAAAAAGAAAAATGTAGATGGTTGAAAAGCGAACGGTGTTTCCCATATCTGTCTGAAGGCCTCTGCCAAGATGAACCTAACCTAAATGACTGAGATACCGGTCTGACTAATATTAACACACTGGCATATACAAGGGAACCAGTGGTCAATAACTTAAATCTAGATCAACAAACTGGCAAATACAAGGGAACCAGCAGTTGACTACACATAACAATAACCATTTTTTTTTTTAACTTAACGGCATGAATAGATCTTTTTGATCCAAGCGCATGCTTCTTGTCAGCAGATTACACGATAGTTCCCACGGGTCCTGCATTCCACGCTTGCTTAGGCGACGGAAACAGGGAGAACACACGCATATTGCTATCCAAGTGTTAATACTTATTCCGATTGGTCTAACTGGTCCGGTCTAATTTTTTTTTTTTTTGAAAAGGTAACTCAGTCACTCTATTTCACCCTAGCAAAGGTAACAACTTGAATCGTGTGCCCCACCAAATCACTTGAAATAAAAGAAAACTAAAAATAGAAAGTGAAAAGGACTCGACGAGATATGGCGAAACTATCATGTTAATTCTAACACCTGAGCTCTGTGCTTTTATGAATAGACTCTATAGATGTTTCCATCTAGTCAGATTGGTTCCTCAGCTCCTAAAACAAAAATGTTTCCATCCACTTAGATTGGTTAGTGCTATCCTTAATAGGCGTAAATTTCTAGGCTCTGGAGTTTATTTATTGCAACTAAAAAGTTTCTCCCATACCCCCAAACTTAAATCTAACATTGTCCTCAATGTTCTAAAGATGAAACTAAAAGCATGAACAAGGAGAAACGGTTACTATTTGAAGCAAAAGAGTTAAGGAAGGATATTACCGTGTTGCATGAGATTGGGTTACCTCCCAAAAAGTGCTAAGTTTAAAGTCTTCAGCCAGACTTAGAAAAGGTTTAGTCAACTCGAACCGTATAACAGTAGCCGGAATAACTGTGGGTCTTTAAAACCAAAAAGAGCTGACAAAAGGAAACTACAGTGAACCAACGAAATGAACAACACTAGCATGCCCTTACCTAGTTTCCTGATAACTATCGCTAATTGTGGTTCAGGTTCAGGTTCTATGAAAGGGGTCTAAATAGAATATTTTCATTGGTTGCGTTTCTTCATAGGTTGGATCCAAATTATTAGGTCCTAGAGTCTGGAAAAACTCAAATAAGAACTTGGAATCACAAAGTAATAACCTAAATAATTGCGGATCCTCTAAGTCAATCAGATATGACTTACAAAATTGACCACAGTGAGAATAGTGGTCATTCTTAAGCAAATGTATCGATTCTAATTTCCTAAGGCATTTAGGTTTAGTCTCACAACTTAATATTCGACACATTTGGAATATAAACGTTCCCACAGTTGGAAGAAAACTATTTGGTGGGAAAACAAAGTCAATCTGGGGATCATAGCCTGGGCAAACCACATCAACCAGAGGATGGGTTTCTAACGACTGAACTTCTTCCTGGACATCATTAGGTTCGGGAAAACGAGTATGAAGGTAATCTTGTAAAATGGTTGAGGCACATATGTCAAGTCCCAAGTGAGGGACCTTTCTAAGAGTTAAAGGTAAGGCACTAGGAAGGTGATAATCACCCCCAAACTTAGAGTTTTCAGTGTCTCTAGCTAGACTAGTCACAATCTCCCTAATTTCTGGATCCTTAGATTCTTCTAAGTTATTATCAGGTGGTGCATCTTTACTCATATTTAAAATCTCTACGAGTTCATGTTATTCGTCTAAGACTAATGTTTCTAAATCGCTAGACTCTAAAACAATATTCTCAGAATAAACTCGTTCCTCTAGACCATTATCGGCTTCGTAATCCTCGTCTAAAACTGTGGTATCTCTAGTCAAATCCTCGTCCTTTTGAATAGGTGAATAATTATTAAAATTATTTGGATTTGAACTAGAAATAACATTATCATTATAAGGCTCAATTGGAGAAACAAATTCCTGATTACTCTGCCTACATATTTCAGATTCTTCATCATCACTATCCTCATCATCATGATACAATTTTTGAAATTCAAGAATTCTCAATGTTTGTTCCAAACTACATGGTCTATGTTTATAATATTTCTCATAGATCGTTAGAGGTGATTCCTCAATAAAAGTTGGAGTATCCATATATCGCTGCCCACGCACATATTCACCAAGAGTCATTTCCGAAGACGTCTCTTGATAACGAGAATTTCTAGACATATATTCTCGCAACGTCATCGCATGTGGCGTCTCCTCAAAAGGATTCATCACCGAAGAAATATAAACTACAGAGGGATTCTATACAATCACAAACAAGGCCGACTCGACTCCACCAAAGCAAACCTAAAGATTTCTAGCAAACAAAAAGCATGATGGCTCCACTTAGATTGTTTCTAGACCAGCTTCTATCTTTCGAAAGGGAATTCGTTGCAATTTGAGCAAACCCCTCTGGAATCAATCCGAGTCAAAGTAAGTTGAATTGAGGCGAGGGAAGCTCAGTGGAGCTTTGATACCCAAGGCCTCACCGCTATCACAAGGCGGCGCAGTCACGCATTCAACTCACAGAAACCATCATGAACTTTGGAGTGTGCTTAAAGAGCAACCAATATTTTTCGAACGAGTTTCCTATTAAGCTCGTTACCCTATCGGTCTCGTTCTATTCCAAATTTTAAGCTTGGGTTCGCGTTAGGTTTCGTTTTCCTAAGGCGGGCAAGAAGGGAACGGTGATGAAATCCGAACCCTTATCTTGTTTAGGCCAGGCCTTGCCCTTTACTAGGAAAATAAAGACAGTCCGGTTCGTCCTCAAACAATTATCACCTTAAGGCAGACAGTAACCCGCTTGCAGGAGATTCGCGGTGTTTCGATTGGACTTACCTCCCGTACCAGACGGGCGATGAACCGTTGTCGTCGACTCGGGCCACGACTCCTATGCCGTGTGCGAACCCGAGGGGCCGAGACGATATAGTAATCGTCGTCCTTCCTGCACACAGTTTATATAATATTTTTTTTTTTTTTAATAATAATACCCTTCCGTAGGGTTAAAAAAAATAAAGTCCAAAGTCCAAATAAATAATAAAAAAAAATTACAGTTTCCTCACACACTCTAAAAAAAAAAAAAAAAATTAAATCCTAAAATTGTCCTTTTTTTCTTCTCTTTTCGCTTTAAGATTTTTCCTCTCCAAGTCCTTAGTTTTCACTTTGAACCTGCAAAATAAAGACAAAAAGAAACGTAAAAAGGAACAAACAATTCTAACAAAAATAATAAACCTAAAAAAAAAAAATCAATCTATATACAAGTCCGCGTCGGCGGCGCCATTTTGTTATAGTGTTGAAAGTGGTAGTAAAAGTTCGTTGCTCGGACTTGTAAAGATTTAAAAATAAAAATATATACACAATATTTGTCACAATGGGCGAGAGGTACTGGGACTAATGATTCGGCCAATTTTCATAACATAGGGCTCAATGATTTATTCTCAACAATAATCGCTCAAAACATAAATTATATGGACTCTTATTTTGCCAAAGTAGATTTTCAAAACATTGATTGTAAGTCCTAAGCATGATGTATCAAAACACCTAAGCCAAGCATACATCATCAAATTAAATAACAACCAATTAATTCAAATCATATTTCAATTTTAAATTAATGCAAAAGTCTTAAAAAGAATTAATGAAATTACCCCAAGTATGAAGTTTGGCCTCCTCCGTCGTCCCAGTGTTGGGTTTTAGCTCATCATAGTAAAAATGCTCTCAAAATAATTATTTATTGCTCAAAAAGTGGTTTACAAATGATAAAAAGGTGTAAAACAATTGAACAGAAAAATCGCAACAGAAATAACTGTTGCAAAGGCGTTGTTCAGCTGTTACAAGAAGAACGATAAATGATAAATGTTGTTGCACGACTAACTACGACCCACGAGTGTGCGTCTTAGACTTTGTTGATAAACGACTGCTTCTGCGAGTCCGTTCATCGTGTTCTTCATCTTCATCAATGGCGGCAGCAGCAGCAGAGAGAAATCATGGTTCTCGATTCTGCAGCGTTCCTTCTGTCCTCCCAACTCTCGACAGCCTTCTACTCTATCCCAGAAGTCTTTTTATACTCAACAGGTAGACGAAATCCTTTGCAATAGCTCCCAAATATTCTTGTTGTTCACATATTCATCTCCGAAATTTTCTTCTTTATTCTCTGTTTCACGCGTTTGATGAGCTGTAAAGCTTCTCCATATTAGATAGAATCAAATATCAGGAAAGATATCTTCCCAACACTCGTAAAATCCCAGAAAAGACGCTAGATAATCAAACAGGATATTCGAAATATTTTCTTCCACTGTTTCGATGATATCCACAAAATCTTCCATCTTTCGCGTGCATGAATCTATTTCCTTCCCTGTTTCGATGTGTTGGATCATTCCCAATCTAAAAAGCTGATCAAATCCGAGAAAATCGATAGAATTCAATTCTGCAAATTCATGCAGACGTGAAAAAGATATTCCCGGCAATTTTTATTTCAAACCGTGAAGAAGGGTGTCCCCCTAACCACTGTTGGGTGTCCCTTTAGCAATTTGGGCTGAAATAGTAATTTTTCTGGGTTCCTCTGGGACGTTTCCGGTGCATTTCTGGGGTGCCTTTAGTACTTTTCTCCGGGGTGTAAATCATCACTTTTTGAGCAACTCTTTCCACAGAAGGGTATTTTCTCCAAAAACACCTAAACAAACATAAAAACACCGTAATAAGAACAAATGGGTACTAACAAAATACACAAAAGAGATGAAAATAGACACATAAATGTGTCTATCAGGGAGGCAGTAAAGTCCAAAAAGTGGGGTCTTTGAAAAGTAAAAGCTAAAGAATTTATGGCGAATTAAGCGGACGTATCATTCGGAATACGTAAAATTCGTGAACGATTCGCGAATAATCCGGGAATGCCACATAATACGCGACTTGGGTTCGGAGTTACAAACGTACGCGAATAAGACGGTAAAATTCGTGATACGGAAAAATTCGGGAATGATTCGCGAATCATCCGCGAACTTACTAACTAGGCTCATGCTCGACTCATAACCATTCTATTCACCACCAATCATGACTGTAACCACCACCAATTCTTCTAATCAGTTCTTACCATTTCAGTTCTAAAGCACCATCTGTAGCTAAAACCACATCTCCTCATACTCCACCAGACTCATATGCACATCCACCATTCAAAACCATTACAGACTGCAAACCTTCTTACAGCTTGAACTTATCTTTATCTCAGCCTCAATCCCTGCACATCCTTCTCCCCTGTCTTTATCACCAACAACCAGTAGCAACAGCTCATTGTTCTCTTTCTTGACCTAGCCATCAGCAGATAACCCTTGAATCCATTTAATTCCTCATATTGATTCTCACAGCAACATCTCTTTCTTACACAACCCTGTAATCTCGGTTTCTAATTCCTCTTTTCGATGTCCGTAACCAAATCTTGACCAAACCCATAACCATATCTGTTATAGCCATCACCACCAACTTTTATGAAACTTCATGCATGTACAACCACCCACAGCACTAACAGTTCCATCTCTTGTCCCCTACAACAACCATTCACATACTCGAGTCCACAATTCCTTCACCAACATCGCAAACTCAGCTCTTCAACAAATTTGAACTCTAATTTCACTATCTCATCTCAATCTCATTCTTGGCAGCAACACAGAATTCTCTTGAAATCAACCCATCGGTCTTAATCTCTTATTCTAATCTCCACCTTCTTCAATCAACTCAAACAAGACCCATCTATCACAACACCCACACATCTCAGTGACAACAACACCAATTTTTTTCCTCAACTCAACAGAATTATTCAGTTCTTCATCTAGTTTCAAATCCATATCACCAGCTCTTAATCTCCTTCCCATTCACTTCAATTAGAAATCATCTTCTTTATCTGTTGTACCAGCTACAAATCACCAGCAACTCTGTCTTCCCTTGCTGAAATTCTCGACATCAAAAATCAATCATAAAACCCCAAATCTGAAGCAAACTCATACACTTTCTTCATTTCCATTAAAGTAATCATGTTCATCTCTCCTCTAAATCTCAGAGAAGCTGTGCCTCCATTTTCTCATATTCACCCTAGGCGAGAAACAATAAATGAGACTGAAAATGAGCATGTCTGAATTGGGGTCCTGGAAAAATAATTGGGGACCCCTAGCTACAAGACAAAAAAAGGTCATGAAATAGTAATTGGGAGTTATCCCTTATCCCCAACTTTTTTAAATGGCTAAACTACCCCAAATCATTAGTGGTAATTAAGTTAATTAATTGTTAATTAGTTTAATTAGATTAAAATCAGATTTAGGGATAAAATTTTGATAAAAGAAAAATTGTGTTTTTGTGTTGTGGAGAGGAAAAAGTTGAGTTTTTGGGGGATTCCAGTAGAGGAATCATATTGCTCAAAATGAAGGAACCAGTCCTCAAAATGAAGAATCCGAAGCTCAAAACAATCATGTAAACTTCCTATACTCTTCAAATTGTATGAATGATGCCTCAAGTGGTCGATTCATGTACACTTTGCAATTACTCAGAGTAAGGGTCGTTAAGTCGAGAGGGTAATAAACAAACGACTCTAAGGAGTCGTCAATTACTTGACACAACCTTTGACGACTCAAACCTGCAACTTTTGCAGGTTATGAAAAATCGTCAACCAAGTGTGATATAATTGACGACTCCAGCTAGTTAGGTCATATAGAGTCGTTAACTTAATATGTTTAGAACCCAACGACTCTTAAAACTTTTTACTTTGAAGATGTTACTCTTAGGGTCGTTAATTAGGCATTCCTATATACTGATGACCCTAGCGAGCCATTT
Organism: Papaver somniferum; assembly: GCF_003573695.1. Classification (NCBI taxonomy): domain Eukaryota; kingdom Viridiplantae; phylum Streptophyta; class Magnoliopsida; order Ranunculales; family Papaveraceae; genus Papaver; species Papaver somniferum. The sequence goes on along the minus strand of NC_039359.1, from coordinate 176,279,545 downwards.
CATAGATCAAGGGTCGGCAAGCAAAATTTATAAAACCAAACAACCCTTCAACATCGTTAACGACTTCACATGACGACCCTTCAACATAGTTAACGACTACAACCATTTGACATGACGACCCTTCCTATTTTTTGAACAGGGAACAAATTTTCTATCATATAGAGTCGTTAGCGATTTAGAAATCCCTAGACGACATTATTCTAGGGCAGAAAACCAGGTTTAGGGTCGTTATCTACTACACCCTAATGGTTAACGATTTTTTATCAATTCAACATGCATATCAAAAATCGTTAAGCAATAAAAAACCGTGGTTAACGACCCTGGAACTGTAACTGCAATTTTGCAGTAGAAAACCTAATTTTTTTTAGTTCACTTACGACGATGAATCAGTGAGAATTTTTTTTTCTCAGAAGTCGTTAATGGAATGGGAAACAATGAGAGAGAGGGAGCGGAGGAGAAGAAGTTATTAGAGAAGGGTAAAATAGTTATTTCACCATCATTTTGGAAGCCCCATATATCTTTTGGTGTGGGTATAAAATATGTCATGTCCCCCAATTAGTTTCCATGGCCCCCAATTCAGCCTTGAAAATGAGGTATTAGTTTTCTCTTATATCCGGACAAAATCACAATCAACCTTATTTGGCGGGCTGTATTGAATCCGTCAGACCTGGTTGGCAACTTGGCACTAACTTGTATTCAAATTACATTGTTGTCCCTTAACTCAACCAAAGTTAGAATGGGTGAAGTAAAGTACCCATAATCGTTAATTTGACCTGATACCCAATTTCGGTTGACAACTTATTTAACGGTCATCTTATTCGTTTATCCCTCAATTTTCTTCTTAGTCTTCCATTGATTCAAAAGTTATCACAGAGTTTCGAGCGCGATAAAGGGGGATTCGATTTCAGGTGACCTAAATTTAGTATTGTAGTTCTATCACGTGATTATCCCGATACGAAGTTGACGAGGTCTTGAACTCGCAAAAAATGAATTCCTTACTTCTCTTAACACTAACTAGTAGTATACGGATAAGCAGGTTCGTTTTTAAGGGAGATTTGAGCTAAGGTTGTCAATCAATTTAATTTCTGAATAAGAATAATTCAAGACAATGGACACAAATATTAATGCAAATATGAGGATGGGATTGATGAAGGACTCTTTCTCAGCCACGAAACGTGGATCTAATTGACATAGTTATGTTTCTGCAAAGTACCAATTACTAATAAACCTAGAATATTTAGTACGCTCAAATACCCCGCAATCTGATAAGTGATTAATTTACATGTTTAGAGTGTCAATTCCATACTTGTTTTAGCTATAATTCTTGCACATTACTTGTTATTATTATTATTTTCTAGTTTATGTGTCATATCAGGTGAATTATCCGAAAATGACCTATAAAGTGCTTAAATGAACAAGGAAGTGGAGTCTATCAATGAAGGAAGAGCCAAAGTACAAATTCAGCTCATTCAAATCTAGAAGTTCTTAACAAAATCTTGAAGAGAACGATAATATGAAAAGAACACAAAAAGAATGAGGTCATTCCGAGTTCGAACGAAAAGTTATGGGAAAAACAAGGTTGATACTTGAAGTTACAGAGAGAGGTTCGGCTCAAAACCCATCAGCTCAAGTCAGCCGAACCTGGAGCTTAAAAATCACTATTTTCGAAGAGTATACAGGAGGATGTATGGCTCAAAAATATTTTAATCGAGTGAGCCGAACCTAACACTCGCCTGGAGTAGTTTTCACTTGTCAGGTTCGTCCGGGAAAGGTTGGAACATTATGAGACGAACCTGACAACTTCCTCGGACATATTTGGACGTGAAATTGACTTCTAACTCAAGGAAACACGGTCCCAGAAGGATTCTAAAGCCTAACTTTGAGATTTCTATATAAGAAGACATCCAGAGCCTTAAGAAAACATCTCATATCTCATCTCATATTATACTTTGTTCTTCATAAAATATTCTAGGGTTTACCCCTTTAAGGGGAAACTGGTTATTGTGTAATCATGAGAAGCTAAACTTTTATTGATTGAGGGTATATTCAATGTTCTAAGCGTGAAGCTTTATTATTATATAAATCTATTCGAAGTTTTAATCACATCATCGTTTGTTTTCACTATTTCTAGGGTTTATTATTGATTTCTAGATTGTTCAAGTGTACAATTGGATTAATCTATTGATTATTCTATCGCTAGTAAAGGCTTAGGATATCCGTGTAATTGTTGAATAATCCTTACACAAGTAGAGAACGCGAGACCTTGCGGAGGGATTCTGTGGAGAAATCGTGTGCGAAGGCAACACTAGTAAGTGGACCTTGCGCTAAGAGTCTAACTGCTGGGGTCAACCTAAATTAACATAACTTAAAGCTTCCGCTGGGTTACACCTTGAGTGCGCTACTACTTGGTGGTTCGGTTGGATAGAACTTGATATGTGAGCGCTTCGGTATCCGGTTACATAAGGGACTTTGAGTATAGCACTGCGCCAGGTGCTTTTCTACGGTTGGTGATGAATGGTTATAATGAAGATAAATAAGTATACTAATCCAGTTATCGCTTGGTAACGACGAAGGATTCCTTGATCATCTTTCTTTTATTTGTTATTCTTTTATTTTACTTTTATTCAACCCCCTTTGTGTTTTCCTTTGTTTTGCTAATATAAATAACATATTAATTACACAGATCTCTATGGGAACGATCTCTTACTACCGCTATATTACCAGTTAACTATTGGGAAATATCTTAATTAATTTGTTGTGGTTACGACATGCATCAAATTTTGGCGTCGCTGCCAGGGAGAAGTTGCTAATTGATTTGTTATTTTTTTTAGCTTGTTTTTATTTTTTTTGTTTTGATTTTCTATTTCTTGTGAGTCGTCATGTTTCCTTACGGAAATAACATGTACGGAACACAAGATCAGATATATGATAGTGGTAATCAATATGGTTTTCAATCTCAAAGTTATGATAACTACTAACCATCTTATGGATATAATCAAAACCAATCTTTTGGCTATGATCAATATTCCACGGAACCTTACGGATATTCTCATACATGTCAACAACCTTATGACGGGCATGTAAGTGAAAAATCACGAGGATGGAAGGATAGTTATGCTTCTGATCAATTGTTTTCTAGTAATGTGCAGATAGAGAATTTGGAATATACTCTTCTTCATCGTGTTTTTCCTTCACTCTTTCCAAAAGAGGTGTTACGTATTGATCTCTGTACCTTGGTGACTATTATTATAGAGGCGGAATTCAGAATAATAATAGACGAAAACTAGAAAACAGAACACAAGAAAGTAATTCGAAGAAATATATCTTCTCTACATTATGAACAAGAAAACTATTACAATCCTCTCTTTGTTACGCTCACAATCTCTCTAAACAGTGGATCAATCTTAAACTGTTTTCTAAGCTTGATTTTATAATACTTGATTGCCTCACAAAATTCTCTCTAGGTATGTGTGTTAAACCTCCTTTTCTAGGTGTCAAACCACAATCTCTAGACGTCTAGGTGGGTCTGTATCACAGACCACACTCTAGATGTCTTAGCTATGAGATAAACATATCTATTTATAGATTTAACGGTTTTCAAAACCTATTAGGAATCTATTTCCTTATCTAAGAATAATACCTTTTCTAGGTATATTTCTTTATCTAGGTATATTACCTTGTCTAGGAAGTATTCCTTTTCTAGGTATATTTCCTTATTTATGAATAATACCTTGTTTAGGAATATTTCCTTATCTAAGAATATTGCCTAAAAATCAGTATTCCTTCCCAAATTACATTTCTATCCTCAATCGGTCTTGAGGATCATTAGTTCCCGAAGAGAGGAAGATACACATGTATCAAGAGGAGATACAGTCTAGAAACTCTATTAATGGAGGAAAGCGTATTAACATCATAAAACTCTATGTGCGGTACAACCAACTGGAAGAGGTCGGTGCCTCACAAGAGACTCTTAACGAAATTAACCAAGCCATAGACATGGAATTCGAACGTCGTTTCTCTATTGACGATTTTGAAGAGGATTCTGATTTCGATGATGAGATTGTTGAAGAGATGGAGATTGAGAATGAAACCAAATTGATTAAAGTTGTGGAAGACCTAATTGAGCTTGTCAAGAGTTCGATAGAGGACCACTATATACTTGAGGTAAATATTTCACTTGAGATAAAAGATGAGGATCTCGAACAAGGTTTATCTAATCCTTTACATAATTCCATATCTACTGATCCTTTCCATCCAATTGAAGTAGTTTCTCAAAGAGTTATTAACCCAACTTTTAGGAAAGTACCTCACTTAGGATTGGAGTTATGTGCTTCCAAAGTTTTAATGGATTATTTTGCTTCTAAGTATCCACCACTTGATGTGTTTGATTTTAATAGGTTGCAGGTTCGCCATGCTGAAGAACCTTTTGAAGTTCCCGAATTTTATGTTCTCTCTCCTCTTCCGAGTGTAGAAAGGAATAAGTGTGGAGGAAACTTCAATAAAATCGTAGCTTCAATATTTATGTTTTGCGCTAATATTTTTGTGAAGCTTTTATTTGAATTGCAGATTGTTTTATGGGAGGACTACCAGATTTTCAGATTGTTGGTGTATGGTCGATAACGAGAAGGTCAGGCTGAGGACGTTAAACTAAGCGCTCCATGGAGGCAACCCATAAGTTTTGTATTTTCTATCATTTTTGTTTTTAGTTTTCTTCTTTTGCATATCACATTAGGATTTCCCATCTTGATTTTACGTAGGACGAGTCAATTACATTGAAGACAATGTAGAGTGTAAGTGTGGGGGAGTGTTTGGATATTTTGCATATAGAGTTTTTAGCCTTCTTGAGTCGATGTTTCAAAAAAATTTCATAAAAAACCTCCAACTTGTAGATATTTTAGAGTCACTAGCATACTTCTAGGTATGTTTACATAGAAAATTCTGACCGACATAACTGAACTTGTAAGTGTTAGGGAACTACGTTCTGATTTCTTACTTGTTAGAGTGTTAAATAATGGATTTAATCATGTCGGTGATGCAAATTAGGAGCAGGGAGAAATGCATTATTAGAGTTGTTGATCAATCATTAGTGTAGACTACCTATTTTCATATCAACTGAGGCACCAGACCAGATTTCTTTGTAGCTGACTAAAGAGATTTCTTTTGAGTGTCTGTCACCGTACGTTAATTCCGGGTAGAATGGTGAGCTACCCAACCTACCAACAATAGAAGCACTACTCTTTGATCTCTTGAGTGCTAATTTTTTCAATCATGAGGGTGACGTCTATAGATGAAACCCACCTTCTTATAGTTTGATTTGCAGTTAGCACCATTCTTTCTCTCTCGCCAACAACAAATCCATAGAAACACCATCATCATCAACAAGTGGAGCGACATCAAAATCTACAAGGAAAGTTGAAGAAGTTTGAGGTTTACAAACAACAATACAAGGAAGAGCAGATTTCATATCCAAGTAAAGCAACATACATTGAGCAGATTTTTATATACATGTTGAAGACTTATACATAAGGATCGGAATTCTATATCTAAGTATGAAGACTTATATTACAAGAGCGAAGAAAATCAAAAGATGAAAGTTATTGAAGTTTATGATACGAGACAATACAAGTTGTGAAGAATCAAGCGGTAAAGTACTTCTTTTATGACCATGTTAATATTTTATTTTTATTATTTTAGTTGCAATCTCTTCATAAAATATATATATATACAAAGAGATTTGCATTTAGGTTATTATTTGTTCAATAAGGTCATGGGGAAGAAAAATCTATAAAGAAGTTTCAAGCAACAAGGAAATTGAAGAGAAATGAGTTACAAATTGTCAGAGTTTTAAGAAGTTCAAGAGTTTATCATCAATAGTTGAAGACCGAAGACGAAAGATGAAGAAGACGAGCCTAAGGAAGACGTTTCTATTAAGTGCTGTGAGAATGGTGCTTTCATCATTGCAATCAGATGTGAAGGTGGTAAGTACTCTCATCCCCGCAATAATGGTTGATTTCCTTTCTTAGAGATCATCAGAAAAAAAATATCTTTATTTCCCACGATCTTGTGGGGTCTCCAGAAATAATTCGAAAGGTTTCCTTCCCACCATTCAACGTGTGTAGGATTCTCTCTTCATTCCTACCTGCACACATGTGAGACCCATAAAAAAGCCTTCTTATTGAGTGCAATTATCATAAAATCCTTTTAAGTGAGGCAGAAGTCGGGGAGAAATGCTTATTGATCGCTCTCAAACACGCGTTCTCTCACTATGGTGTGGTTATTTCTCACTAAACATTTAAGAATGAGAATATGTTCTTTGGTATTTCTAACTTCTTATTACTAGCATGCAGAAACTCTGTGTCCTCATAGCTCATTGGATGCTTGGGAAGATGGAACGCTTTGAAGTTGGAGAAGGTTTTGTGGGTATATCTCTTGTAAGCCCTCACGAGACTATAACTCGTCCACTAGGGACACCTAGGGGTTTAAAGGCTTGTTACACATGCTAAGTGTGACCGTATCCTCGACGACATGGTGTTGTTGTATTTTAGGTAGTTTGCTCGAGGACTAGCAAAAGCTAAGTGTGGGGGAATTTTAATAAGTGCTTAATTTACATGTTTAGAGTGTCAATTCCATATTTTTTTTAGCTATAATTCTTGCATATTACTTGTTATTATGATTATTTTCTAGTTTATGTGTCATATCAGGTGAATCATCCGAAAAGGACCTATAAAGTGCTTAAATGAACAAGAAAGTGGAGTCTATTAATGAAGGAAGAGCCAAAGTACAAATTCAACTCATTCAAATATAGAAGTTATTAACAACATCTTGAAGATAACGAGAATATGAAAAGAACGCAAAAAGAATGAGGTCATTCCAAGTTCGAACACAGTAGTTATAGGCAAAACAAGGTTGATACTTGAAGTTACAGTGAGAGGTTCGGCTCAAAACCCATCAGCTCAAGTCAGCCGAACCTGAAGCTTAAAAATCACTATTTTCGAAGAGTATAAAGGGGATGTTCGGATCAAAATTATTTTAATCGAGTGAGCCGAACCTAACACTCGCTTGGAGTAGTTTTCACTTGTCAGGTTCGTCCGGGAAAGGTCGGAACATTATGAGCCGAACCTGAAAAATTCTTGGGACATATTTGGATGCGAAATTGACTTCTAACTCAAGGAAACACGGTCCCAGAAGGATTTTAAAGCCTAACTTTGAGAGTTCTATATAAGAAGACATCCATAGCCTTAAGAAAACATCTCATATCTCATCTCATATTATACTTTTGTTCTTCATAAAATATTCTAGGGTTTACCCCTTTAGGTGGAAACCGGGTAATTGTGTAATCATGAGAAGCTAAACTTTTATTGATTGAGGATGAATTCAATGTTCTAAGCATGAAGCTTTATTATTATACAAATCTATTCGAAGTTTTAATCACATCATCGTTTGTTTTCACTATTTCTGGGGTTTATGATTGATTTCTAGATTTTTCAAGTGTACAATTGGATTAATCTATTGAACATTCTATTGCTAGTAAAGGTTTATGATATCTATGTAATTGTTGAATAATTCTTACACAAGTAGAGAATGCGGGACCTTGCAGAGGGATTCTGTGGAGCAATCGTGTGTGAAGACAACACTAGTAAGTGGACCTTGCGCTAAGAGTCTAACTGTTGGGATCAACCTAAGTTTACATAACTTAAAGCTTCCGCTGGGCTATACCTTGAGTGCGCTACTACTTGGTGGTTCAGTTGGATAGAACTTGATATGCGAGCGTTTCGGTATTCGGTTACATAAGGGACTTTGAGGATAGCACTGCGCCAGCTGCTTTCCTATGGTTGGTGATGAATGGTTCTAATGAAGATGGATAAGTATATTAATCTAGTTATCGCTTGGTAACAGCGAAGGATTCCTTGATCATCTTTCTTTTATTTGTTATTCTTTTTATTTTACTTTTATTTAACCCCCTTTGTGTTTTCCTTTGTTTTTCTAATATAAATAACATATCAATTACACAGCTCTCTGTGAGAACGATCTCTTACTACTGCTATATTACCAGTTAATTAGTGGGAAATATCTTAATTAATTTATTGTGGTTAAGACACGCATCACAATTTCATAAATTCACCGGACACGGAAGCGCTCGACTACCAGATTCTACTCACTCGAGCTACTTAGAAGTACGCTCTCTAAATATAAATCGATCGAATGCATTAAGTTCCATGAGATAGGATACTTTAGTGACATATACATAAAATCAGCTCATCTACTAGTGCCATTCAATACATATGAATAATAACAAAATCCCATTGTCAATACTCATATACCGCCACTTGTCCTCGGAACATCTAGATAATTACGGGTCGAAGAGTTCTCGAATTAGCATGAGAATTATGAATTTACCATCTAATTTTTAACTTAAACAATTCATAAATAATTCACATAAACACTATTAGAACGGTGTTGATGGCTGAAACGATTTTTTGGTTTTTGAGGAAAAGTGGAGAGACGAGCGATTCCTCGATCGAGCAAATTTACTAAACTTTTAGCAAACAGATGCACTGCATGGGAGTGCTTAGTTAGATAGATCAATATGTAAGACTCTTTCCTAAACCAAGACAATGTCCGTTCCAGAGTCAATTAGGTCACAGAGAGGGATGAGGGTCGATCTATAGAAAGGAAGCCGAGAATCGTGTGAGATCAATGATGATTGAAGGATTGTGTATGTGTTGGAGAGTTCTGCAAGTTTAGTGAACTGTTGAGTTCTGATTAGTTGTGATAACTTGAGTACTGTCATGTTGAGATAAATTCTTGTTGTTCAATTGTGGGTTGATGAACTTATTTATATTGCAGAAATAGTAAACACATTAATCTCCAGTAAGTGTGACGGTTGCAGAGGAATGAAATAGTGGTAAAGCGGGAAATCTTGCTTAAACTGGTTCCACATGCGTGGAAGAATTGGTTATATCCACTATTTCTAACTCCTTCAGCTTCTTGCAAGACTTACTTACATTTCTCATTATCGGTGTACACACATGTCGTAGGCCACTAGACCAAAACCCTAGTGAATAACCCCCCGTGTTACATGATTGATGTCTCATGAATGTGGAGTCTACGATGCAGATGTGTATTTAACTGGTGAATTGTTTACTTTACTAGACCATGAGTCTTGTCCTTGATGAGTCGAGCATAACAAATGAATGTGGTATGCTCTGAGACTTATGGATTGAGCATAAGATGTCTGCTGAGACAGAATAATGCAAAAACGTTGAGTCTCGGTGAATTGTGATATATTATTTTACTAGTTGAGGTAATAATGATGTTCTGATAATTTGGATTGACGCGCGTCCAATGAGATTTCTCGATCATGGACCTATTCTGATATGTCGAGTATTTGACAGGAAATTAGTTGAGTTATGAGTTATGTAGAGTGCTGATTCCTGATCTACCATGTGATGAATTATCGAATGTCAAAGTATGAATTAAAATATTAGTGAATATTAGACGATCGAACGTCCATATCCAATGAAAAAATGGAATATTGGATGATCGGCCAAGTGGATGGCCATCCAATGATAGTTCTCGGTCGAGCAATTAAAAAAATATTGGCGGTATGACTAAACATTACAAATATGGATTGTTGGATCAATGTAAAAGTTTTCAACATTTATCGAATTATCTTAAATTGGAAACCCTAATTTTGGAGAACCATGGATGCTGAAGATGAAGAGTTGTCCAATGTGGGTCAAGAAATATCGACCAACCAATGGGCATGAGAGCCGACCATTAGTGGTGAAAGGACGTCTGAGCGTGTGGAGGAATGTCCATGAATGAGGATTCGAGAATTGTGAAAGATATAAATTATTATTAAATTAATAATGAAGAGGCGTGGGACCGGCCGGCCATGATGGCCAAGGGACCGTACAGGTCTAATCATGGTGGTGCGCGGGCCACCATGTCCCTCACGCGTCTATTCTTGAAAATCTTAGGTATTTTGTTGGTCGTTTGAACAATATTTTGGATTTTCAGAAGAGTTTGATCTTGACTGAAACTCTCAATTTTGCATGAATGAGCAAGTAGGACTTTGCTTGTACGTCCAAAATTTAGGAATATTAAATAATGATATTCTAATATATATCTACTTTCGTGGGACCATTTAACATTTTTGGATTTTTTGAAAATTTGAGCAATATTAGAGAAATATGGATAACCTAGGTTTTTTTCTCAAACGAGGGAGTTTCAAGAGGTGGGGGAAAACAATAAAATAAGATAAAGAAGAAAATATGGAGAGGCATGGGACCAGCCATGGCCCCGGCATAGCCGGACGGTGGACTCGGTCCCATTCGTGCACCTCTTTAATTCTTTAATTTATTTATTTATTTTCCTTTCCTATTTTGCATAGGTCTCCATACTTCCTCGTTCGTCCATTATTTTAGATGCTCGTTTGTGCATATTTTTGGGTGCTTGTTGATAGTTGTTTAAAAACACCTCTCTAAGTATCGATTGGTTATGCTTTCTTAGCTAGTTTTCTTGTGAAATCGTATTATTAGCTTACTTTTATATTTTATGGGAATTTTGGAGCTTATTCCTGAAAAGAACAAGAAATCGTCCAATTGGCCAAGAGAGAGGAAGAATTATCATTGCATGGGAAACCACTAGAGGCAGTCGTGTGGGTGTTAAGTACCAACCAGTTGAAATCTATTATGAATTACTGGAGGCATCCAAAGGAGGTGGCCATTTGATTCTAAACGGATTTACTACAGGCACCCGCACTAGTTACTCAGGGCCACCATCCTCTTTGCCAGTTTTCTTCCCAAGCCAAGAACGCGACGCTGCCAAGCTCATTCACGCCGGAAACAATGAGTATGGTAGATAGTTGTAAATGGTCAAGAGAGAATTTCGAAGGGGAAGAAGCTAAAGAAATCAGAGTTGCAGATTGTGTTAAATTTTGAATGAGTCCTTAAGCTGGGAAATAATGGTGACTTCCATTGACGAGTTAAGCCAGTGATCAATGGAGAAGGCAGTGTGATGGAAATGGAGATTACTCGAGTCTCTGGTGATGACTGACCTCGGTGACAGAGCTTGGCATCGGTGAAGTCGAGTTTAAGACAAAAATGAGTAAACGTTGTTGAGGCTAGAAGTGGCAGTAATGAAGAAGTCAGGGAGTCTCAATGGCTATGATAATCAGTGATGTTGTTGTTGGTGATTATCTGGCTACTGCGAAGAAAGGAAGATCGATGAGTTGTTGTTGTTGCCAAAAATGGTAGTGAGGATTATCGTGGTGATGGTTAGATACTGGCAATGGCATGGATCAATCAATGGTTGGAGGTAGCTGTTCCGGTGATTGTGGGGAGAGCATACGAGGTTGGAGCTCGACGGAAAGGTGACGTTCTCAACTGTGGTTCATGGCAGTGAGTGCCGGAAATGATGGTGGTTGGCTGCAGCATACTGAGAAGAGATATTCTGAGGTCGAAAGAAAATAGGGATGTAAAAGGAAGATGAGAGTAACGAATCAGTGGTGTTGCTGCCATTGATTCTCGATGCTCGAGTTTGAGTTCACAGGGAAGTTGAAATGACGAGATTGGATTTGCTTTTGATGATGAAGACTTCCAGAACTTGATTGTTATTAGGTCTTGAGAATAAATCAGTCACGATGGAGATAACTCGCAGAGAACCAATTGAGAATCGAGTTGTCAATGGGTAAGCTATGGGCGTTGTTGGAGAATGAATAACTCGAGCATGGTACGATGATCTCTGACTGAGTGTATTGCCTCTCAGAACATCCGTAAGAACCTATGACTGAGTGTATTGACTTTCAGAGCATATATGAATATGCAGTCTCTCAATTGAGACCACGCCATATTTCATCAATACTGAAAAATTTCAGTAATCACTTCTGTATAAAATCGAAAAATATTGGACCGCTCCTAGATGTATTAACCACTAGTATAGAGCAATAACGTCTTCAGGATGTCTCAATGTTTCATGATAATACCGAATAAACATTCAGAACGAGTTTGGCACTTCTACTAGCTCACACCTCGATATTCGAATAATTATAATGCTCCTAGACAACGTGCCTGCTATTATAGAGCCATCAATTAATTATTTCTAGTCACAAGATTCATCAATTGAATTCCTAGAAAACATTCTACGTTCTTTATAATATTTCGTTACTTCAATTCATGGCTTTCCCAGCAGAATTCCACGGGTTACTAATAAATATTCAGCGTACGAGCATCTGTGCCACACCGAGTAAGCCCCGAGAAAATGGTGCGAGTGTACTTAATAATAATGCACGAACGAGCACCCAAATGCAAGAACAAGCATTCAAAAAATATGGATGAATGAGGAAACCTATGCAAAATAGGGAAGAAAAATAATAATAAAAAAAATAATAGAGAAGCGCCAAGGGAATCGGGCCCACCAGCCGGCCGGTACCACACCTCTCCCTTTTATTTTATCTTATTTTATTATTTTCGTAATCTCATGAAAACTCCTTCATTTGAGCAAACTCCCTCGTTCGAGCGAAACTCCTAATTTCTCCATATTTCCTCACACGATGAAATTTAATATAAAATAAGGAAAAATATCACAGGACCGAGCCTACTAGCCGTATGGCCATGCCCTAGCCATGGCCGGTCCCACACTTCTCTAATTTTTTATTTTATTATTATTTCTTCCTTCATCTCATGAAACTCCTTCGTTCGATCAAAAAAACCTGATTTTTCAATATTTCACCAATATTGCTCAAACTAGCAAAAAACCAAAAGCTAAATGGACACATGACCGACTAGGCTTCTTACGCAAATATTAAAATATTATTATTTTAATACTGTTAAAATATTGATCGCACGAGCAATGTCCTACTTTCTCATTCAAGCAAAATTGAGAGTTTCAGTCAAGATCAAACTCTTCTGAAAATCCAAAATATTACTCAAGTGCACACAAGAAAATATCAAAACTCTCAGGACTGAGATGCGACACTATGGTGACACATGCATGTCACCTTGACCCACCAGGGTCGGCCTTTTGGCTTGCAAGGAGCTGATCCCACACATCTCCATAATTTGACCTAATTTGTTCATATTGGGTTCAAACTCTTTCCAAATAATTTGGATTTTCATTAAACGGCCTCAGTCGGTCCAACGACCACCAAGGGCCGGTTCCATGCCCTCTTGGTCGGTCCCTCATCTCTCCATAATTAGGTTTATTGCCTAATGCTCAGACGAGCACTTTTTCAATAAATGATTAAACCAACATTTAATCATCCTTCCACCAACTGGTCTTCAAAGGACTTTGGTGCATGCTCATTCGAGCACCTGGGCGCTGCATGGTCGGCCATCATCCCATGTAGCCGGTCCCTCTCTCGCCCAGTGATTAATTTTCAGTAAATCATCAATTGGTCAGCAATCAATCAAAGTTAGGGTTTTGAATCAAATGCTCTTCAAAGCTAATTCTGAACAGATTCAAACACCAATATTTTTATGTTGATCCAGCAATGAACATTCTAATTAATTATATTTTGTCCAGCTACCAATATGTTAAATTAATGTTTTATTTGGTTGCGCTACCAATAATTCATGAAACGAGCAATATTTGCTCGGGCTAGGAATATTGGTTCAGTTATCAATATTTAATTATTCACGTGAGCAATACTTGCTCACACGAGCAATATTTGATCAAATTAGCAATATTGATTAAACTATCAATATTCATTAATTCATCAAATGAACAATACTATCTCAGACGAGCAATATTTACTCTGATTATCAATATTTATCATGTTGATTCAAGCATCAACATTTATTCGAGAATTATACATCTTTCTCAACAGACATGCTCAATCCTTGAATCATAGAGCATTCTTCAATTATGCTCGACTCGACAATATCAAGACTCATCGTCTAGTCAAGTCAACAACTGACTAACTAAATACACGTCTGCCTTGAAGACTCCACAATCACGAGATATCAATCATGTCAAATGGGGGGATATTAACTAGGGTTTTGGTCCGGCAGTCTACGGCACGTGTGTTCACCCACGACGAGAATGTGATTAAGTCGTGCATGCGGTTAGAGGAGTTATAAAAGTAATGGTTGGACAATCAATCAAGTCTCCGCATGATGAGTAACTGGTTTTAACACGATTTCCCACTTTCCCACTCTTTTACTCCAGCAACTGTCACACTTACTGGGATCAATGTGTCTCTTATTATTGCAATATAAATAAGTCTCTAAATCCATGTTGAAAAACAAGAACGCTCGTCCGAATAAAGAGTTCTCATCACACAAGAATTCTTATCGTTTGAGAAATCACTCTCAACAGAGAAAACATTCAATCAATCAGAACATATCTTATTTCTTCTCGCAGAGTACACAACATATACACAATCCTTGATCAACATTGATCTCACACACTTCTCAGCTTCCCTCCTACAGATCGACACATCCTCTCTTGTGACCGAATTGACTCTGGAACGACCATTGTCTTGGTTTAGGCCGAAGTCCTATAGATTGATCGCTCGAACTCAAAGCACTCCCGTGCAGTGCATCTGTTTGCAAAAGGTTAAATAAATTTTCTCGGTTGAGGAGTTTCCTACGCATGGTCGTCTCTTCATTTTCCTATAAAACCAGCAAATCGTTTTCTCCCATCAACAGATGCTCATAAAGCATCGTTGTTCATAGCCTGCTTCAGTTAGTCGCGTAATTCGCGGTTTAAAAAGGAGCGTGGCAGGCCATCTTTCAGTAGCTTCCAAGAGCTATCCATCTAAGTTAGATATGAGGTGGTCAGTCCTTATAGTAGAACGATGGCTGGTAGCCATTTTGACATCCCATTGGTCGGTCTAAATTAAATCTAAACCGGTTAAATCAGCTATCCAAGTTGGATGGTTGGAGATGATTTGCAGCAGTTATTGATTGTCGTTGAATTTATCTAAGACTTTTGTAAGTCGCGTGACTAGCCTACTTTGGACAATGATTCGAGTGCAGTGCGTAGGCTGGAAGTGATGTGATTGGTCGAAGCCAAAGACGGGCCGCCGGTGAACATAACGACACCTCATTGGTCGACCTAAATCAGATCTAAGTCGATCAATTCAGCTGGCCAATTTGGATGGCCGTTATTGATTAAAGACTGTCGTGGGGGTTCTTGACCTAATTAAGACCCTTTTCAGGATGCTCGACTAGCCTATTTTGGCTAGCAATTGTGAATGCTGGTTGCGGGATAGAAGAGTTCTGATTGTCTGAAATAATATAGGGCCCGTCGGTAATCATCATGAAGCTTGTTTGGTCGCGCCGGGAGAAGGCTAAGCTTGATAAATCGTCCGGCAAAGTCGTACAACCGTGATTTTTTTAAGACTGTCGTGGACAGTTTAGTTTCAATTTCTTAAGAAACTAAGCGTATCAGTGATGAGGTGTCAAACTCACAAAAAATATATTCCTTACTCTTCTTACACTAACAAGTAGCACAAGGATAATCAGGTTTGTTCCTAAGGGAGAGTTGAGCTAAAGTTTTCGATTTAGTTTCTTAAAATATGAGTAATGCAAAAACTACAAAACAAATATGAATGTGAACAATGAGGATGAGAATGATTAGGGGTCTTTCTCCACTAGTGGACATGAATCTTCTTCAAAATATGTTTATTAACAATCCTAGACAAGTTATAAGTTCAACAAGTCCATTAAGCTCCAAAGTCACTTCATAGAATAAGTTCTCTACTCGTGTCTAGCCAATAAAGCCACTTTGAATTAGCTCTCTAGTGTAACTTAACTAACCGGTATGTTCTATGAGTCCGATTAATCCAAACCACATGCACGTAAGTTCGACATGTTAACTTAGGGTTGTCAAATATATATCAAAATCCACAAAATACCATTGTAATGTTGATGCTTTGATACTTATGATTAAATCACCATAACAATTATGGATTACGGCTCAATAACCTAGCTTTAGTATCGCAAACAAGTTATCTAATTGGCTACTCAAACAACTTGAAAACAATCCATCGTCATATGCATAGTAGAAGACAAGCAATAAAATCATGTTGAGGATTAAAAATCAAGTCACATAGCTTCTGAAATATCCCTAATCACACAAGTATTTAGCTACTGGAGTTCATGGCAAAGAAACAGTAAATTCAAAATCAATTAAGCAAACTCAAAAAAAAACAGCAGCGGACTGGTGGAATGGTGTGGTTGTTGCTAGCAGATGGAATGGTGATGTCGAAGTAAGAACTACTGCTGGCTTGGTGTTGTAGTGATGATCTAAGAACTGGCGCTGTAGTTGGTGACTGCGAAGGTTCTGTAGATCTCTGCAGGATCGAATGGTGGCCTGGAAGTGAATGGAAGGTGCAGGTAGAGATGCAGCTCGCAGCAAACTTGGTGATGGTGTAGCTAGTGGTATGCAGGTGGATGATGATGTTATGCCGGTGATAATGGAATGCAAACTGCAGGTGGGAAGTGATCTGTGGATGTGGGAGATAGTGATGGGAACAAGGTGTTATGGAAGAGGATGTGGTGGAGATATGCAGGTGGTGAATGAATGCAAACTGATAGATGTATGCAGGTGCATGATGTGAAGTTTATATGCTGGTGGTATGCAGGTGCGGTGGTGATGATGATGAGAGGAGCTACATCTACTCTTTGTCGGAGTTGTTTTTGCAGCCGCAAATGGGTATTAGATGATGCATGTAGCTTTTTTTAGGTCTTCTTTTATATCTCCACTAGGTATCACCGTGGCCTTACAGCCTCGGATCAACCTTTGGTTAGTGTCATATCTCATGTAGTCTTAGATATTAAATACTGAACTTTAGCTGAATATGTATCATGAAAATGCTTTAAAACATCACTAAAATGCTTCTGCCATTTAGGTATTCTCATAGATATAATCTGATTTTTTTACTCCAAATATTACTAATGACGGTTTTCTTAAAAATTAGTTCCTTGGTGCCTTTTTTACTTGTTTATTTTTGGATAATTAAATTTTATCGATTGATATTTAGACCTGAACATCAGCTGCGCAAAATAACGGCAGTCAAAGTATAATATACTTATGTGGATGATGTTGGGCGCCTTTATCCAACAAATTAGAAAAATAGCACATGCAAGCATGGTTAAATATATATGTAAACCAAATTTGAAATATTTACTTCACACGAACAAATGGACAATTATAGCATTTGCTTTAATAAATTTTTCTGAAATTTTTTTTTAGAAAAAAATATGTTAAAAGCAATAAGTATGAATCATAAAAAAATTAATCCACAAAATTTATTCTCAAAATGAAAAACAGCCTGATGTGATTAAAAAATCAAATTACAAAACAGAATAATTAGGTAAAATAATGCAAAAGCTAATAAAGTTGGCCAAACAGTTGTTAATACCTTTAAATTGATCATCCAAAGTCCAAGGAACCATACGATAATGTAAAAAAAATATAGTGGGTTATATCATGCCTAACCAATACTATAAATTGACAAAATAAAAGAAATTAACATTTTGTTTCATTAAAAACTACTCTCCTATGTGAACGAATATGCCTTGGCTCGTCCATGAATTTTAAGCTTTTCTTTTTGGGCGGCACACTATTCTTGCATGGTTTCTTCTTTCTCAAGTCAATAGTGTTTGGGTTCCATGGATTTTCTTTTTTTACTTTTTCAAATATCCATGGGTTAATTAATTAATTTCATGTATTTGCAAATCTTCTAAAAATTCAATCATTTCTTTGTTTCTTTATTATCGAAGTGTGGTTGTCTTGCTCATCTCCAATGAGCTCTTCATCCTTTAAATAACCCTTAATCATCTTATTGTGATCATAAGATGCTGGACCGTTTCGCCTTTTTTAACCTGATCAAAATCGTGCAGCCTCAAAAACTGGAAAAAAAAAAAGCGTTATAATTCCAATCTTTTTTCAGTTTTTATAATTTTTAGACTTTTACAACTCATATTTTTGTTTTTTCCATAATAATCTTCCATACAATTTTCTCGTTTTGAATTAGTGTTTAAGAAAATCCAATTTAAAATCATATGAGTCAAAAGTTTTAAGTTTTACTCAATTCTCAATGTCATTTGATTTCTGGTTTCTCTAGATCCTGCAAGAAATCCTCCCATTCGTCTTCATAATCTGAATATTGTGCCTTGATTAAGTACCTACAGAAGTTTTGTAAAAACTGAACTCCTTTTTTTTTCTTTTGATGTGTAATGCGTTATTGCTCTTTTTCAACGTCATTGTCACTCTAACCTTTTATGAGCTTTGGATCCTTGTAGAAATTTTAATAACCGTTGTCAAGTGATTATTTGCTTTTCTTCTATCTCTAGATGTTAGGAATCAATCCTGTATCATGGTTTATATTACCTCAACATAGGATCTACGTATGTAATCACAGATTTCCTTGAACAAATTTTTATTCAATTTTAGAAAATGGGAATCATGAAGTTTGTAATGCGTATTAAAATATTCCGGTCATCAATTTTCTTTCTCCGTGGTAATACATTTTTCAAAACATCGGCATATGTATAAGGTATATCTATTGTTTAGTTACTCTCTCGGAATTAAGTCCTAATTAGGTCGACCAAGTGAAGCGAGGGAGGACTCTATATATGGTGACTTTGCGTCAATGTGAAGCGTGACATTTTTTCCAATTTAATATAAAAAGATTGGATTTGGTTCAACGATGAAAGGACGACATTGCCCCTCTAAATCAAAATTTTCTTTTTTTCCTTTAGACATTTTCGTAAATAAACCAAAAAGGAAGAGTAAATAGGTATTAGACATTTTGGTAAATAAATCAAAGAGGAAGGGCAATAAGGTATTAGACACTTTCTTAAATAAATCAAAAAGGAAGGGCAAATAGATTATGTATCCTATTTTTTAGGGGTATAATTGGTAACCAAACTTGAATATAACATATCTAAAAATCCGTGCCTTGAAATTTTACATATTTTATCTCGTTGGAAAGGTTATGAAAAAAATCCACGCAATGAGTACAAACAACAATATCAAATTTAGAGTTTTTACAAAAAATTCGAAGGTATTTATCAGTTTAGACACAATTTTCGAAAATAAATGTATATCCATTATGCAAACTACCACAGAGGATATATAAACTTTATGTAACCATATTTTTGTTTATGCATCAACTAATTTTCCTTTGCAAATAATAAAACGATGTACTCCTTCTGTTTCAAGAAAAGTGATACTTTCACTTTAGGGTCAAATTTTCTTTTACAGTCTAATTGCAGCAGTGTTTTCTTTTTTCTTCGGTCGGCCTCCCCACGGTGTCCCCAGTCATCTAGTTAATTAGGGTATATGACAGTTTACTTACATTTTTACTTGGTGAAAATAGAGTGAAAGTGAAAGAAAAAAAATCATTCATTCTTGCCCTGAGCACCCCAACTTCTTTGAGGTTGTGTTTACTCCATGTTCCATGACTTCCAAACGTCCATGACTTTCATTAATGCACTCTTGCCCAGATACTTGCGGCAGACAATATTACTTTCAAGAGAACCACAAAAAGGTCATTGGAAAAACAATTTGCATATAGTGGTATATAAGATATTTAGGTTATTTTGCGTTGTTTCTTATTTTCTTATCTTTAATGCCATGAAGGAAAGTTTTTCTTTTACGGTTATATATGTAAATATAGTTATGTGGGATTCTTTTTTTTTTTTTTGAAGCATATATGTGAGAACCCAAGAAGTTGCATGATTCTTTAGCTTATTGATTACTATTTCCATTATATGCACAATAACCTGAACTTCTAGCTTCTGCCCTCATGATTTTCAACATTTCACATGATGAGATGAACATTCTGTAAGAACAAAGTTCACTCCCTTTGGAAATCTCCAACCGCATCCAGGGATCATCTTTGTTCTGAACTATTGTAGCCTTGATTCCCAAAAGAACGACCCATATTTGAACATATCATCTAAGGTGACCCGTATTGAATTTGAACATATCATCTAAGGTAAGGAGCTCTGTCTATACTAACTTTCACATAATAATTCATGAATTCTTTCCTTCAATGTTCTTCTTTTGGTTGCAGATTGTTTGTCCGGTAAAATCTAACCGATAGCCATCCAACTACTTGTTGTCTGCAATGATCACATTCGAACCCGTTAGTCAATGATGGAGAATATACCACATTAACCAAATACAGTATATCAAACCATATAAAAAAAAAGAAAAAAAAATTAAGTCAAAAAACCATATAAATATGTATTTAGATGGAATTGCATTAAAATCCAATAAATTAGCGATGACTTACTTGGCAGGTGGCGCGATTAACGGTTGTTATCTCGAGCATCCGAAATATCTGTATAGTTGCTTTTGGATTCTTTTTCGTCTTCGTCTCTCTCGGTCAATGCAAAATTATGAAAGCTTCGGGAAAAAATTCAAAACAAAATAAAAAAAAAAAAGCTAAGGTTTGAAGAATTTGACCTTCATAGTTACGGTACGAAAAGACGCAGCATGGTCTTCCTTTGCTAATTTGCTGGTAGATGACAACAACAAACTCAACTTAAGCTGCTATATGTATATGAGTACATTCAAGTTGTTATTGAAAATGTCTCCACATATTGGAGTAGCCTTTGTCTGGCTTTCTAGAAGATGGAATTAGAAAAACTACAGCGAAGTAAAAGAACGAAAAATATTAAGAATCCGGAGGAGTTAGTAAATGTTACTGGGTATACCCAAGCTTTCCCTGCAGCAAAAACATTTATGTAATCATGGGCATAAGCCTATATAAATTGTTGAGTGTACCACTATATTTCTGATTTGTTACACGCTACGCTTCTAACTACATTCAATAGAAATTTGCAAACTAAACTGCAATAAACAGCGCATTCAAGATTTTTATTAGTTCAACACATTCAAGATTTTTCATGCTAAAAGACTCAACACCCTATATACGTTTCCCTGGTGGGGCGGACATGATAACAAACTTCATTAAACACCAAACAGCTCTAAATAACATATCCTGGAACAATGTTTGGTAAGGAGTATTTGGTGGAAAGAAGTGACTAACTGCAGGCTTTTCAATTAAATCATGAAATCCAAAAGAGAAGATTCCAAAGTCAACATTCAAAGTAATATGTTGCGTTCAAAATTCCAAATTTCAAATTACCAACCCTGAACTTTAGAACCAAAAAAACCGAATCCAGATTAAGAAAAATGGGAATACATACATTGCGAGAAATCTCTTCTGCAGCAATAGTGTCAACAGTAACCTGCAGAACTCATTATGTGTATTTCACAGCCTTAATTGTCGAGATCAAGATCAACTGATTAGAAGATCATTAGCCAGAAAACCCAAGATCAAGCTAGTTTCAATCTATACCATGAAGTGGAGATAACTCAATATGATACATTGATCAATCAAGATATATGATAGATCCAACTATATTCTTATGAATGCAAGTGTACCAATATTCATTTCACTTTGGCACTTCGATATTGTTAATTAGCTTTCATGTAAACCAAGCTGGAGTCAAATATTATAGTATCGGACCCCAAATATTTATCCATTTAGGCACTTGGTTACAGTTATATTTGATGTACACCAAGATCGAGCTAATAATTTCAGCATCACCACCTCAAATAGAATGACTATGACTATGTTCAAAGGCATGTTACGGAGTACACAACTGACAATCTCAAGAGAGAATTTTTTTTATGAAGGACGCCATATTAGCATAGGTTTTTACCAGTTATTGACGACCTCGCAGCTGGCACAGATTTTCCTCTCCCCTTTTCTAAGATATTTTCCTTCTCTAATAGTGTAGGATGTACATGGCTGGTATATTGAGAAGTAGAACAACAATCAAATGTAAGTGAGTGGCTATATTGGAATATAAGCGGGTGACTATAGTGAAATGATAATCTAGCTTCATAAATTCCCCTGCATAAATTATTTCACATACCATCTGCTCGCAAAAGATC